>NC_079459.1:21417051-21657051 GCF_903798145.1 Danio aesculapii | reverse complement strand
GTCATTTACTGTATAGCATTGTTTTACGTTACGTACAGAAATACTATAATAATAAGCATTAAATATTTAATATAAAAATTCTGTACATAGGTAAAATGCCATCGACAAATGATATGTTTACAAATGTGTCTGGAAAAAAACAGCTTGGAGGTTTTCGGAATGTATATATACATGTATGCATATATAAATGGAAACATGAATGGAAATATACTTCAAAGATATATCATGTAAGTGCCAATAATTTTGTCCAGAGTGTATTGAAAAACAAATATCATCTTTTTCAATAAATGGATCTAATGAAAGGTCGGGCTTTTTCTTTGCGCATATATACCAAGGGTGCCAATACTTTTGACCAATGCTGTATATGTGTGTTTTTAGCACCCAGTAGCTGTGTGGTGACAGAGTGGGGCGAGTGGGAGCCCTGTAGCGTGAGCTGTGGTTTGGGCATGAGAAGGAGAGAACGCATGATGAAGATGGACGCCTCAGACGGTTCGGCCTGTCGAGTGCAGATGGCAGAGGCAGAGAAGTGCATGATGCCCGAGTGCAGTAAGTATGAAGTTGAACACACTTTCATGGGCCCAGGCTCGATTCATTACCAGAAATTCCCCTTTGCTGCTTGTCGATTTCTAATTAGACCTGCGTGTCATTGCCGCGGGTTAAGCTGCACCAGTTGTTCACGAGGACTCATTTGAATTAAGGCATCAAGGTTTGTGTGTTTTGTGGTTTGGTAACTGCTCGGAGCAAAGTTTGATGTTAATTTGGCTGGATCATTTGTTCTTAAGGAAAGAGATGGCAGGGTGTAAACATTGTGTGTGGTTGCATAATGTGACCTTCAATAATCAGCCCTCAGCTTTGTAAATTGAGGTATTAAAAGCTTGTCTGTGTGAACTTGTAGTGGATAGTGCTTTAAACTTACCAGTGAGAGTGTTTACCACTGAGTTATGCTATATACAGTTGAAGTCAGAGTTATTAAACCCCCTTTGAATTTTTTTTTCTTTTTTAAATATTTCCCAAATGATGTTTAACAGAGCAAAGAAATTATCACGGTATGTCTGATAATATTTTTGCTCCTGGAAAAAGTCTTATTTGTTTTAATAATTATCCTATCCTGCCTAATTAGCCTAGTTAAGCCTTTAAATGTCACTTTAAGCTGTATAGAAGTATCTTCAAAAATATCCAGTCAAATATTATTTACTGTCATCATGACAAAGATAAAATAAATCAGTTATTAGAAATGAGTTATTAAAACTATTATGTTTAGAAATGGGTTGAAAAAAAAATCTTCTCTCCATTAAACAGAAATTGGGGAAAAAATAAACAGGGGGACTAATAATTCTGACTTCAGCTGTATATATATATATATATATATATATATATATATATATATATATATATATATATATATATATATATATATATATATATATATATATATATATATATATATTTTAGTACTGCTTCTGTGAACTTGAACAAGTATATTAAAAACTATTAATTTTCACTTTTTTTATTAAGTTAAATCTTTGTAGACTATAAATATATATAATTTATTTTAAAATGTTGGCAATACATTATAGATTTATTTATAAAAAATCTATTATTCTTATTTTTTTATTCAACTATAGCGGTGCGGCTGGGTATAGGGAGCCCTACAAGACAATGTACCCAGGGGCCTCTGAATTCTTAATCCGAGCCTGACTATTGTGCATGCAAAAAACAACATTACTATACAAAGATTTTGTTTAATTATTTGTATTTTAAATATTGGATTAATTGTAAAAGTTAATTAGTAATTCTAATAATTAGTTAATGATTTTAAATTTTATGTAAATATACCTTAGTGGCTATACTGTAAAAATGTGTGGGGGGGGAGCTAACACACTCGAGAAAAATAAAATATATATATATATATATATATATATATACTTTTTAAATAAACCATCACATAAATAATTGTTTCTGTTTTAAAAAATAAATTAATAAAGTTAATTATTTAAGCTTGTAAACTTTGATAGTCCTTGTATAAAAGCAGATCTCTGAGTATAATGTGCTTCATTAAATGGTTTCTTTTGTAAAAGGAAATACTCATATCCACTAGGTAATATATTCATCATAAATCTACAAAAGGGCTACAATTGTAGCATGCACCAGACAGTGTCCTATCACCCTAGGTATATGCTCTGTAACTCTTCATAACCTGTGAAATGTTGGATTCCTCATTTGTGTACAGATGCAGTAGTGTGTATGCTGTCTCCTTGGTCAGACTGGGGGGAGTGCAGTGTGTCCTGCGGTGTGGGCATGAGAACCCGTCAGCGCATGCTAAAGACGCCCGTTGAGCCGGGCCAGTGTCCAGATGAGCTGGAGCAGGTGGAGAAGTGCATGCTTCCTGAATGCCGTGAGTAATATTAACAGTATTACTTCACTCAAATTAATGTCTTCCTTTTCAATCCGCTTTTTAAAGGGACACTTGTTCCAAACCTGCATGAGTTTCTTTTTTCTGTACAACACAAAAGAAGATATTCTGAGAAATGTTGAAAACCGGTAGCCATTGACTTCCTTGGTATTTTCTTTTTCTGCTATGTATGTCAATGGCTATCGTTTTTTGTTTTCAATGGCTATTGTTTTTTTAATATTCTTTTTTGTGTTTAGCAGAAAAAAAAGGATCTTGAACTGGTTTTAAACAAGTAAATGATGAGTAAATTTTCATTTTTGGGTGTACTATCCCTTTAAGTCACACATCGCAGTTTCTGGGTCCAAACACTTCATCAGATGGTAAAAAGGAACAAGTGGTATTAATATACATTCGCAGAGTGCTATAATACAGCTATTGGACTTTCGTTATTAATAAATAGACAACTAACTGCAGTTACTTAATGTAATCACAATAAAACTTATGCACAGGGACTTTTCCACTGAATTCTCATGCCATTATAAACTTGCTGTGTTTACTATACATTTAAAGGAAATCTCACACTGGACAAGAATCACTGCATTAAATTCTATTGTTCCACTCCATGTCTTTAAAATATGGAAATATATTTTACCAGAGTAGTTTTCAATGGATTTTCAGCTCTCAGCTGCTGAATGGGTTTCATCTGATTTTACGCTTGAACAATAAATGAATGCTTGCGTTTAATTGGCTACATTTTGATTAAATTACATAATCAAAATGAATGGAACCTTATGAAAATAAAAATCAACCTTTCACTGTAAGTATTTTGGTGCCAGAAAAACACTTTTATGCATATGGCCCGCGATTGTTGCAATTCCTTTCGAGGGCACAAGGGGGAGACATAAGCCTAAATACCGTCCAGACTCGGTTTCAAATGCTTATTCACTTTTACTTTAATTTTCAAATTCGTAATGGCTTTGCGGGAGGGTTAAATGTGTGTTGATGGAGACTTCAGAGAAAGTTGAATTCCCTTGTGGTAAGTCTGTAAAGATAGTTATTTTCACTTATTTATATTGACATTTTAGCTATTATTTTAAATCTACACTTCAAATTAGACAAAAATATAAAGTGTTTGATAAAAAATTATTTATTTGAATAGGAGCAATTCCAGAATTATGGATTTGCAGTAATAAACTTAAAACATAAATTCACAAAGACACAGTATGTTAACATTATATTAAAACATCCGTTCATATTTTCCACAATTACTAACCACGGAGTTATGGGATCAGAAAAATCAATCTGTAAACAAATTTTATGTTTTAATTGAGGAAAATAAACATTTATTATGGATTTGACCAAAAAACGTTACAGAGTTTGCAGTATACAACATACTTTGTTAAAATTCTGTAAATTAAACTGCACAACCCAAAAGAAACTATGCTAATTGAAAGGATAAGAGTTGGCTCACTATAGAACAAACTTGATGGATTTTATTTTTATTTTATATTTTGCATTTATGAGGAAAAAGCTTTGTTATGGATGTGAAAGATGTGAAATTGCCACTTGTGTAACTTTGGTAAATCAAATATAATTTATTGAAAACATTGACAGAGACATTTTGAGTATTTTTACAGTACTGTAAAATTCAGGCATACACAAAAAACTTAGAAAAGGTTTCGCTATTTTGGTGAAAACTTCATGCAGAGGTTAACATTTGCATGGAATTGCTCATAAATTAATGAGACAGACAGACAGACAGAGAGAGATAGAGACTGCAAGTATGTAATGCATGTGTAGGCTGTTCTTTTAATAATAGCTGTAGTTTAAATATGTGAAGCTTGTTACTGAGAAATATAGTAAATGTAGCTTTCAGAAGCAAACAACTCACAGGACAGCATTGATTAAAAAAGTGATAAAACGTCTGTGTGTTTGAGAGAGAGAGAGAGAGAGAGAGAGAGAGACGTGTATTACTAAAAAATGTAGTCACAAGTATAACAATACCAGTCAATTTTGACCTCTTTTGGGCATTTTTTGGGATCGCCATGGGGAAAACGGCTCATCAAATCACACAGAAATCAAAAATGTAGAAAATGTGCAGATTGTTTCCTGGAAGGGTTAGACGTTTATGCACATGTGTGTCATTTACCTGTTTGTTCTGATTATTTCTGGGATAAACTGTACAGATTATAATGAAAAAAATATTTAAGAGTACAAAAAGAGAACTTCAAAAAGATTCAGTTTATCACCATAATTTGTAACAGATTTTTAGGTAACAAAAATTACACATAAAAGTATGATGGAACCCAAAATCTGGACAATTAAATGCTAAAGCCCTAAAACAGACAATTAATGGCCACAATCACTATTATTTCTTAGACAAGTCATCTTCTGGAAAATAATTGTGACAGCCCTAGTAATACTATTATAATTGTGGTTGTAACATTTATTTCCAAGCCTAATATCAGAAGGTCAGTCGTTCATCTTTTATAGAAAGAAATATATAGATATTGTGAAAGATTTCCTTTAATGTGTGTTATGAAAAATGGCTATTGAGATTTTTCTCAATCTAAAATGAGTTGAGGCTTTTGAACTAAAAACAGTTTTACATATTGCACGTCAACTTAACAAGCCCATTTCTTCCATTTCTCCTCCAGCTACAGACTGCATGCTGTCAGAGTGGTCAGCCTGGTCCGAGTGCAACAAGTCTTGTGGGAAGGGCCACATGATCCGCTCTCGGATGGTCAAGCTGGAGCCTCAGTTTGGAGGTCTGCCCTGCCCTGAGACGGTCCAGAGGAAGAAATGCAAGATCCGCAAGTGCTCCCGAGGCTCCCGGGCCAGCGAGAAGAGGAAGAGGCAAGAGGTTTCAGACAGGAGGAGAGCCAAGCAGAGCCGGGAGTCTGTGGCAGAGGAGAGCACAGGTCCACTCTTATTTTCTCTTTAATTATTTACTTGTTGGAGGTTTGACCACTCTGTCAACAGATCTTTCCTGGAAGCAGGACTTATGGACCCTTTTCACAAGGCGTTGATGATGCAATGGTCATCAGCATCATTAATCCTTAAATATTTGTTTTTTTAACATTATCAACTCAACATATGTACATTTAGAAAGCTAAAAAATTTTTATTAAATCATCTTTGCAGTAAATTTGACGTTGTTCTCTCTCCTGGCCTCCATTATCAGTCTCACACACTTTTTAAAATTTTTCTGAAAGTCTTATGATAACACTGTAGTTGGGTTTTTCGGTTATTAGTTGTGCAAAAAAGTTTTAAAAAAAAACACTCCCATTCACTGCAATTTTAAGTTTACCCAAATGTGACGACTTCCGCTACTGAGCAGCATGGAAATGTGAACTTGTGTACACAAAATGTGAAAAATGTGTACTTTTTTATTGTGTACTGTTTTATTTTGAGCTAGCCAGCATAGTGATCTTTGTTTTAAACTCCTTAAGTTTTCAGACTTTAATCAAACTCAGGTCAGACCTTTAGAATGTTCAAATATTAAGAATCAGTTGATTAATTAATATATTAACTTATTTATGCGCTCAGCAAAAACACGTTACCTGAGAACAAGTAATAGATTCAAAAGACCAAAGTCGGGGAATATGTCATCAGATATAGACAACAAGGGGATTTAAATATCATGTTTAACAAATATAGTGAGTTTAGATCCAGCAGTAGATTCTTGATGAAACGTCCAACATCCACAGCTCTCACCTGGGGTTCTGTGCTCAAAGCACCCAATGACTGTCTCGAGCTCAGACGCGCGCATACACTGCAGTGCATGTCAGAGTGTGTGTGTGGTCACGTGAAGTGCGTTTTCAGCAGTGTAATGTGGATGGAGAGCTGTTCAGAAAACGCTAGGTGAAACGCCAGTGTGGACGGGGATCATTTTCATTTTAAAACACCATTTTAAAACTAAAACGTATTAGTGTAAACGGGCCTTAAGTAATATCAAGTTGTCATAAAGACATCCCAAACCATGTCACCTTTGCACTTAAAATGACATAACTGAGTGAATGACTCTTAATTCCATTGATCATAAATCTCATTAATATTCATGGCAGAATGTTTTGCCTTCTGGCCTAAAATTGCCATTTCATGTTTACTTAAACCCAAGTTGATTTTCTTTTACTCTTTTTCAGTAGTCTGTCCGATACGCCCTTGGTCCAGCTGGACGGAGTGTACTAAACCGTGTGATGGGGGGACTCAAGAGCGAGTGATGAACATAAAGAAAAAGGGCAAATCTTCACAGCCCAATCACTGCAAAAACAAGAAGGAGATCCGTGCGTGCAACGTGCACCCATGCTAAAAGTGACTCTTTATCGCTGTAATACACATACACACACATACACATGCCAGCACACACAGATGCAGCTCACCAAGAAGCTGAATAGGGCAAAAATGATGTAGTTTTAACCCAGGGTTTTCAGAAACGGCTGAGGGGTGTGTGTTCCAGTTACAGCTTGTAGGATTTTAGAGTAACACACACGTGGACCAGACTTGTTATCCGTGAATAGTTTTAGATGCCTTCCTAACGGGCGTATACTGTATCAATGTATAACCAACACTTTTCAGTACCAACGAGATCCATGTGCACTTCTTTGCATCATTCATTATGCACAAAGCAAACAGATTCAGACACGTAGCATTCCTCTAAATGGTTTTCTTTCTGCATCCAGGCATTTTGGATGCAACGTCATACTGTTTGTGAAGGAAAGCTGTGTTTACTGTCAGCATTTCAGTTTCTAATCCGGGGCTGCGTTTATTGAGCGCAATCAAGGTGGGTCACTCACAAATCAATGCACAATTGATTCGGACAACAAGTGTTTGGGTGAGGAAGGACGATTCTTTTTCCTCAATTGTCAGAAGATTTAGTTGAATGCAGGCTTAGGATGATGCCTATAGGTAGTTTAACATTGTATAAGCACAGCTAAGCATAACCATTAAACTTTTTTGTGAGGGGAGGGGGTTATTTTATAAATCGTGATATGTTAACTTTGAGAAAATAGATTGCAGTTTTTTATTGCGTTATTAGATGTATAAGAGGCTAATGTAAAATAGTAACTCCTATATAGGGAAAGAAGGCATTTCAGTTAGACGTTTTCTTACTTTTATTGTGTAATTTTGATATATTAAGCTTCAAAAAGTCTTGCCAAAGTCAAGTGTGGATTTTCCTTCATTATTTTCTGTCTCAGTCTGTTTATCTTCTTTTCACTCTCCTTTCACCTTTCCTCTGCAATATCCTGCTATTTTGGAATAAATCTTTACAATAAAAGTTGATGTGACTACATGTTTTGGATTCCTTATTCTGGCAAATCATTGTTTTTTTTTTTTTGTTTGTTTTTTTACTGATCTTGTTCCAGTTTACCCTCTTATCTCTCTCTCTGTTTCTCTCGGTCTCTCCCTCTTTCAGTAATTAGCTCGTACTTTTCTCAAGAATGTCTAAAACGTTGTATTAAAAGCACATCTCCAAATTATTTGACTACAAACGTGAATGTCTTATATTCCTTCCCATACTGGAATTAAAAGAACCTGCAAAGTAAAAAAAAAAAAAAAAATTGAATGTAATTATGCATCATAACCACTAGAGGGAGACAAATACTAAAATGGCGCCATGAATTATGTCGTAACTGCCGCCACAGTTCGTCACTAAGTGGCATCCTGAGTTTACAATTCAATTTCTTGACGGAATAAGCGGCTGCTGGATGAAAACTTGCTGGAATAGGTCAGCCAAAATGAACTTTCTATCATTATTTATCATTTTCATGTTGTTGGCCACTGTATTAGAGAATGACAGACTTACCATTTATTTTCATTACTACATTGGAGAACATACAGTGAAGCTTCACTTGACTTTTTAGGTCTTTCAGCTGGAATAGAGGAGGTTTAGCAATAGACAGCCGACTAAAATAGATTGATAGCTTTATTAGTCAAGATATATTTTACTGAAGTATAACCTTTTACCCTGGTAAAAGCAGAACTGTCGTGATGCTCCCGCGGTGACGTTAACGTTATAGTTATGGCAAGCCGTTTTAACATAAAATAGTATACTATACTAGGTTTATGCTTTATACATATTCACTTTAATATACATTATTCACTAGGTACTGGTATAGGTACTAGTACTGTCCAATAAATGAGAACCAGTATCTAATAAATAAATACCTTTATCTAACCAATAAGAACTAGTACCTTATGAATAAGAACTTGTATCCAAAGAATCAGTTCCAGTATCCAATGAATAAGTATTACTACCTAATGGATAAATAACAATTAAGTACTTCAACTTAACAAAAAAATACTATTATTCATTCATTCATTTTCCTTTGGCTTAGTTCCTTTATTAATCTGGGGTCGCCACAGCGGAATGAACCACCAACTTATCCGGCATATGTTTTAAACAGCAAATGCCCTTCCAGCTGCAACCCAGTACTGGAAAACACCCATACACTCATTCACACACACACACACACACACACACACACACACACACATACAGTACAGCCAATTTAGTTTATTCAATTCACTTATAACGCAAGTCTTTGGACTGTGGGGGAAACCAGAGCACCCTTAGGAAACTTAACCCAACGGGAAGAACATGCAAACTTCACACAGAAATGCCAAGTGACCAAGCCGGAACTCGCACCAGCGACCTTCTTGCTGTGAGGCAACACTGTGCCACCGTGTCGCCAAAAGTATATTAATAATAACTAATATCTAATGAATTAGTACTAATATTTAATGAGTAAGTACTAGTAGAATATGTAGTCATTAGTGGATTAGATAGTAGTCAAAATTAAATATCTGATATCTCCATGGATTTTTACATTTATTTTAGTAACAGTATAATAGTTAGTCACTATTAAAATAAGTGCTATATATGATGACTAAGCACTAGTAATGGATAAGCACTATCTAATGAATAGCAACTAGTATACTTATAGTAGTATCTAATTCAGTACTTAGTCATTGGGTATTAGATTTTATTCATTAGATACTAGTGCTTATTAGATGCTATTTCTTAAATAAATAAGTACTAGTTGAATAAGTAGTATATAATTGTCATATACATAATTGGCAATGGAGTTCCAAACGCAGCTTTATTTAATGGTCAGCAGGCAGGGGTCGAAACTGGAGTAAAGCAACAATCTAAAGAGTAAATCCAACAAATCAGCAAAGAATGATGCAGACGGCAAATGATAAAAAAACAAAGAACAGTCCAGAACCATCAGGCATGGTTGTTGGTGCCAGACAGGCTGGTCTGAGTATTACAGAAACTGCTGATCTACTGGGATTTTCTTGCACAACCATCTCTAGGCTTTACAGCGAATGGCCCGAAAAAGAGAAAATATCCAGTGAGAGGCAGTTCTGTGGGCGCAAATGCCTTGTTGAGGCCAGAGGTCTGAGGAGAATGGCCAGACTGGTTCCAGCTGATAGGAAGGCAACAGTAACTCAAATAATCACTCGTTACAACCAAGATGTTCAGGAGAGCATCTCTGAATGCACAACACGTCCAACCTTGAGGCGGATGGGCTACAGCAGCAGAAGCCCACACCGCGTGCCACTCCTGTCAGCTAAGAACAGGAAACTGAGGCTACAATTCACACAGGCTCACCAAAATTGGACAACAGAAGATTGGAAAAACGTTGCCTGGTCTGATGAGTCTTGATTTCTGCTGCAACATTCAGAGGGTAGGGACAGAACTTGACGTCAACAACATGAAAGCATGAATCCATCCTGCCTTGTATCAATGGTACAGGCACACTTTGGGCCCATTAGTACCAATTGAGCATTGTGTCAACTCCACAGCCTACCTAAGTATTGTTGCTGACCATGTCCATCCCTTTATGACCACATTGTTCCCATCTTCAGATGGCTACTTCCAGCAGGATAATGCATCGTGTCATAAAGCACGAATCATGCTAAAAGAGCTTGCCATCAATTTATTTAAGCTTCAACTCTAGTATACTCCATGCAACTCTTAAACCTTTTATGACAACTCCTATGGTAATTTAACTTGACAAGTTTTGGGTAAACGGCACAGAGGCTGAACTCTTAAAACACTGGAGAATGTTCCTCTCTTCCTAAACACGATGGGAGCAATTTATTGTTAGCGCGCATCATGTCTCAACTAGCAGAGAGCGCAGAAATTAATTAAACTGGGCAAAAAAAAAAAAAACACAGCAGCTTGGTAGTCATGGTAACATACTTCCTTTGCACACACATAAAGAGAAGAACAACTGGGCAGTGGATTGAAGAGAATCCTACTATGAGGAAAGTTTGCCTTATAAATATTAATAAGAGTATGTGACGTTTTCACAGTTGGCCTGGTTAATTTGCAAGCAACTGAAAGCAGTTACTCTTTTAAAACTGGAACACCATGATCTGTGGGACGTCATGATAACACTTGTGAACAGCAGCTTTCAATTTTTTATTAACTTTTTTATCAATGTTATTAGTTATAATATAAGCAACTACTTTTTAAGAAATTACATGTTCCAGGCATGTTATTTTTGAGTCATTCACATCATACAACAGCAAAAGTAATGACCAAGTTAGGCAAGGGATGATAACAGTTTATAGGTTTACCATGTTTTGGAAAAGTCAAGCTTTTAAAGGGTCACGAAACACCAAAACACATTTTTCTGAGATGTTGACCGTCATATATGTGTCCCACGTTGCTAAAAACTCTATTAGGACAGCAAATTCGTTCTTCCGGTTTGACAAAGAAAATTTGACGCTACGTCACGGCCATGAGATCATTGTGTGAAATCCAGCATGGAGATTGGCTGTCTATACTGGCCGGTACAACGTGACTTCTTCGTGTTTTCATCGTTAATTCATGAGAAAGACTTGGTTTGAACCAATCAGCGCACTCTATTGTGAATGCATGATATAGCTTTGAAGACTGTTTTTACCTGTTACAGTGTTCAGAGAGACGCTACGTTGTGTTGCCAACCGTGGTTAAAGCAAGTGGAAGAAGACGAATTATTCAGAGACATGGGTCATCAGTGTTGCGTTTATGAAGATGCAACAATGAAGGTTTTGTTTCCATTTTCCCGCAATGAGAGCACCGCTCGTGTGTGGGCCCACATTTGTGTATTACAGTGGTCTGCTAACACGCGACAAAAATATGTTTGTAAGGAAAAAATTTTTACCCAAGAGCTTTTCGCATGTGGAAATATTGCAATCAGGATTTGACGCTCGTCTCCTTTTAAAAAAGACGTGTAAATTGTCCTGTTTCTACGAATTTGTAAGTGTGTAATCAGTGATCTTTGTTTACGTATATTCACATAATGAAGTTAGTTAGAATCATCAGCAGTACTTGTTCAGTTTTTAGATTAGATTAGATTCAACTTTATTGTCATTACACATGTACAAGTACAAGGCAACGAAATGCAGTTGCCTGGTTCGAATCAATCAGCGCACTCTATTGTAAATGTTTTTAAATATTTTAAAGACATACCTTAGTCAAAATGATTTAGTTACTAAGTTTACAGTTCCTTATATCATTACAATATTATGGATTGAAAGAGCCGCTGTAAATGCTGCTCTCCGAATGTAAACATGTAAACACCTTAATCAAATTATTACCGTCGTGTAGGATTTTCGCCGTATATGATTTTCACAGCATTTTGTGACAGGATAGTCTATACACATATGGCTGTTTGACGTTATTGTTCACCTACCGAGTCTCTGCATCTACCTAGAAATGCAGTCCCATTCAGTGTGCGGTATCATCAAATTCCACTAAAACAACACTCTTCTAAAAGTTCCTCGAATCCAATACCTTTTGTTTGTCACGGGAGGCATGCATGCATGTATATTCGTAAATGAAAGTAAAAGTGCCAAACTGCAGTTAAAGTCCACAAATTAAGAATGAAACACCCGAAATTACATGAAACTCTGGAGGAAATATGGATAGCGCAGCAATGATGTATTTGTGTTGCCTCTGTGAAAATCAGCACGTGCACATACTGAAACTCCCCTTTTCATGCAAACCCTTCCCTCTTTTGCCACTCGACACTCCCACCTAAACAAAGCTGGACTCTTTTCTGACTTTTTTCAAACTAAAGGTGTGAAAACACTGTCATACCATTTCTACGGTATAAGTAAGGCTTTTTTATGTGTGTGTTCTGCGACTATTTTGTTTAGTTTTTTAGGGCAGTAGTATCTCCAGCAGAAAGGGACTCTCCAAATCAAAAGCTACTGGTCAGCCCACGATTCAGGAAGCATTTGAAAAACAAATTGCTTATACACAACATCCTAACATGCTCTGGACCTGGACAGTGCAGTGACTACTTTATATCGAAAATACTTTATATCGAAAAATATTTATATACTTTATAAAGAAAAGAAAGATTTGCAAAGATGGCTCTTCAAGTTGTAAAGAAATCTGTGTTCTTTAAACTAATGAAGATAGCAGAAGTCAATGTTTTTTCTTAATTACTTAGCCTGACATGTTTACTTTTAAAGTTTTTTTTTTTCAATGGGAAAATAGTTGTTTTTTTACCCAGATATTTAAAAAGAGCATATTTTAGAGCAGTTATCACAGTACCGTCATACTGTGATATTTTTATTCAAGGTTATCATACCGTCAGAATCTTACACCGGCAAATGCCTAGATCAAGGAAATAAATATATTGCACAATAGATTAAAAATTGCAAACTTTTCCTTGCTTTTCCTATTAAATTACATTTTCTTATCTATGAAAAGTTTTATTTCTGTATATCTCTTCCATTCAAATATGCATACATTCAGAACAGACAGACATTTGCACAAACCAATTCAAACCCAAAGAATGAAGTTGTTAAAGTTATAAAATAATATATTACAATTATATAAATAAAATAAATATTAAAATAAAAGTTAAATGAAATTAAATAAAGTGTCAAAAGTGTTAAAAAAGTTAAAGTGTCAAAAAATTGCAAAAATAGTTTGATGACAAAAAATACATAACATTTCTCTGTAACAAGATAGTAACATTGCTATTGTTAAAGCAGTTACACTTACAGGTTCATCGGCACCTAGTGGTTAGTGCATCGACATATAGCACTGAGATGCTCACGGCGACCAAAGTTCGATTTCCGGTTCAAGCTCCTTTGCCGATATCATAGAATTTAACAAATTGGATCTGGCTTTTTCTACAACGGGATATATTTATACCATATTCATATCGTATAAGATATTAATGTTACAGTCATCAGCAATCTAGCTAATGTAGTTTGCTGGAGAACTACAAATCTGCGACCTAAAGAACTACAAATCCCATCAAGAACCACGCACACACACACCTGTTCCAGTTTTCTGTTGATTACACACACACACACATGGCTGGGAGCTGCTCATAAACTGATTAGATGGACTATTTATACAGCACACAAACACACAGACTGGGCTGAGTCTTGATTAACTGTGTGTGACATTATGACATGTTTTCCTTTGCCTTGCCATTCCATGTTTCCTTGCTTTGTTTTGTTTGTTTATTCATGTTGTCTACTGCCTGCCTTTTGACCAAACACCTGTTTATTGATCACAACCCTGGAATGCCCGTATACATCTGTTTGTTCCTTTGTTGGCTTTTGCTTGACCATTCTCATAATAAATCCTGAATTTGATCCGCACTCCGTTGTCAGCATCCCATCTCATGACAGAAGCCCAGTCTGTGTGTTTGTGTGCTGTGTAAATTAGGTATGCGCCGATACCACTTTTTTAAAAACCGATACGAGTACGAGTATTTTAATTTGTGTACTCACCAAGACTGAGTACCGATACCGATACTTCATTGATCTGAAGGACACATACTTCCACATATCCATCCTACCAAGCCACAGGAAGTTATTGAGATTCGCCTTCGGGGGCAAGGCTTATCGGTACAGGGTTCTTCCATTCGGCCTAGCACTTTCACCCTGCACGTTTACTAAAGTCGTCGACTTTTGCTCCGCTTCTGCTACAAGGTATTCGGATTCTTAATTACCTCGATGATTGGCTCATTCTAGCCTGATCGAGGAAGTTAGCAGTTCAACATCGAGGTGTTGTTCTCGCTCGCATAAAGAAATTGGGGTTCCAGCTAAAGCAAAAGAAATTTGTGCTTGTGCCAGCTCAGACGACCACTTTTTCAAGAGCACTTCCTTAAGGGAACGAGATACTGCGTCGTTCGATAGGTATAAGCTGAAGTTCATTGTGTGCGTGGTGCTTTTATACCTTTGGTAAGACATCACACGCACGTTACGTCCCACCAGTTACATTAAATTGATTTCACCTGTGCTTCAGAAGGTAAAAGGAGAGGCATGGTATCCCAATGTGTCTCCGAATAGAGACGTAGCGTCTCGTTCCGTTAAGGGAACCATGGTTACATTCGTAACCTGAGACGATTGCTGGTGACTGTAACAGTTAAGTTTAATAGTATTCAATTTTAATAGATTTAGATTGATTGTAAGGAATATGACAACATACATAAAAAAAACTGACAGATTAAATAAAATCAAAAGGTTACAAACACTTAATGACTTTTTTTGAGTATAAGCAAAATAATTAGAAAAATGCTGCCCGTCGGAATTTTGAAGTTACGTAGAAACTCAGAAAGTGACATTAAAAAGTGATGATGGAGATGGAATGTAGACCTTTTAAATATGCGACTAAAAACGAGAACTAAATCTAAGGCAACTTGCAGTGCAACATAGCATTGTAGAAAATCTGCTAACTTTTGTCTTGCAACACTTAAAATACTGTGTCAGTTTCATATGGTATCCATTCACCCAGTCAATATACACTTATGTCACTTTAGTTCCTATTGTGCTGGTTTAGACCCAGTTCTGAAGTCGGAACTAATTTAGTTCCTCCAAATGGTGCTCTATAACATACTATTCCCTGTTTCTGAAGCATGAACATGCTCCAAAAAACAGATGTCTTTCTATAGTTCTAGGAACTATAGAAAAAAAGTTCCTTCAGTGCATAAGCTCATATTTGATTGGGAATTAAACTACCGTACACTGATAACATGGAATATTTGATATGTTAGTCATTCATTTAAGAATCAGACTTTTCTGGTCTCACAGAAAAACAAATAGTACAGTAACAGTACATCTTAAAAATATTTGTACATGTATTACTCAACTGTTCTTTGCCTTCACAGATGTTGAATGAGGCATCAGGAGGACAACGTCTGTCAGTAAGGTGAGTCATTTCCTAGCTTTAAACACAACATACGTGTCACCATTGAGGTTTTGCTCAAAGGTTTTATAGAGGTTGTGACCTTAACTTTAAAGAATGTGCTCCTTCTCCACAATCGATGTATGTAATAAATGTGAGTTTAACAATTTATCCATCTGTGGGGGTTGCCAGTTATTATAAATACCTGGAAACCATGGGAACATAATGATCATACTGCGGAAGACCATGAAACAGAGAATAATGTGCAAGGTGTTCAGATGTTGGTAACCCACAAAAGACATTTTGTCCAGAGAAGTTTTCTGCTGAAATTTAGTGAAGCGAATGCGCTTTTGCGAGGAATGAAGAATGGTGAAATTAGTATTGTGGCTTTTCAAATGTCAAAACACAAAAAGAGAATTTGAAATGTTAATCTTTCAGGCATTGAGCAGAAGGCCGTTCAATCTCTCGAGGACAGCAGAACTCGATCCTGCTTTTAAGCAGCACCGCAAACAGCCCAAAGCGAGAAGGGGAATACGTGTCTTCCACTATATGTATAGGTTGTTGTGTATTCAGGTTGATTTTCCTTTGTAGGCTGCACAAACTGTCCCTGAATGTTTGCACCATTACCTGTGATGAAAGTGGCCGGTAAAACAAAGCTGACAGCTGTACGGTCTGGCTTCATGTGTGAATGAAATTCAGCTTTTAGAGTCTCTTGAGGAAAGAAAGGAGCAATGACTGAACTGCTTTCATATTTTGTGTCCAATCTGGAACATTTTGTTTCAGGATAAATAGTCTGATGTAAGTCTGATGTAATCAGCATAATTTGCCTCAGAACTAATCATAAAATAGGCTTATTTATATTATATTCAAAAAATCAAGCCAGTCTCTTTGGAAATATGTGCCCAGGACTACAATTTTTAGAACCGACAGATATATACCCTGGACTACATTTTCTTGCAGTTTTTGTTTTCACCAATCCATTAGAGGCTGCTGTTTTCACTTCTGCTCATATTCATGTCCTTCTCATTCGAGTCTGTGAGAGAAGCCGGTTGCCTTGTCATTGTGCATAAACTCAGTTGTAGGCAGAAGACGATAAACCATTCCTATGGTATATGTAAAAAGAGTTTTTAAGTGTTGTTTGTGTGTCAGAATCAGAATCAGTTTTATTGCCAAGTGTGCTTCACACACACAAGGAATTTTTTTTTGGCTACAGAAGCTTCCAGTGTACATAAAGTGACAAGTGACAACACAAAATAAATATGAAGAAATAAAATAATAATAATAAAAAATAAATAATTAACTGTTCATAAGGTAGACAGCCTGAGGAAAGAAACTTTTCCTGTGTCTGGCTGTTTTAGTGCTTGGTGCTCTGAAGCGCCGACCAGACGGTAACAGTTGGAACAGGTAGTGTGCTGGGTGTGAGGCGTCCAGAGTGATTTTGCAAGCCCTTTTACTCACTCTGGAAGAGTACAGTTCTTGAAGTGTAGGAAGGGTTGTGCCAGTGATTCGTTCAGCAGTCCGGACTATTCGCTGTAGTCTACGGAGGTCGGTTTTGGCAGCTGAGCCGAACCAGACGGTGATTGAAGTGCAGAGGATGGATTGGATGACAGCTGAGTAGAACTACACGAGCAGCTCCTGTGGCAGGTTAAACTTCCTCAGCTGACGAAGGAAGTACAGTCTTTGCTGGGCTTTCTTCACAATAGAGTCTATATGAATGTCCCACTTCAGATCCTGAGTGTTGTAAAGAAAACTGTTTTGAAACTAATGTAGAAAGCAAAAGTAAATGATTTATTATTATTATTTAGCCTGGCATGTTTACTGTTGGCGAAGCAGTGGTGCAGTAGGTAGTGCTGTCGCCTCGCAGCAAGAAAGTCGCTGGGTCGCTGGTTCGAGCCTATGGGAGAATCGGACTAAAACATGGCAGAAAACGGTCAAAGTACCTCTACAAACAAGAGTGTTTATTCATTCATTCATTCATTTTCTTTTCGGCTTAGTCCCTTTATTCATCAGGGGTTGCCACAGCAGAATGAACCACCAACTTATCCAGCATATGTTTTCCGCAGCAGATGCCTTTCCACCTGCAACCCAACACTGGGAAACACCCATACACTCATGCATTCACACTCATACACTACGGCCAATTTAGCTGGCCAATCTTTGGACTGTGGGGGAAACCGGAGCACCTGGAGAAAACCCACACGAACACAGGGAGAACATGCAAACTCCACACAGAAATGCCAACTGGTCCAGCCAGGACTTGAACCAGTGACCTTCTTGCTGTGAGGCGATTGTGCTACCCACTGCGCCACCGTGATGCCCAAGTGTGTTTATGATTAAACATAAAATGTAGATTAATATAGTATTAAAATAGCAGTTTGGAACATAACAAGCTGTTGTTTTTAACATCTAACAATCGATGGAAGTGAATGAGACCAGATGTCTCGAGTCAAAAAGATTCCAATGACTGCACTTGCTCATAGATGAAGAACAAGGTCAGTGTTGTACCTTGTCCTTGAGTGTCTCAAAAGGTGTCTATATAAATAAAAGTCATTATTAAAATTATGAATAATCTTCAAAAGTAGAGTGATATCATGGGATTTTTAATGTTCTCTTACTACAGTATTTCTTCGTTCATGGTAAAAAAAAATTAATAAATAAAAAAAGTTGAGTTTGTTCAATTTGTAATTAAGTCAACTTGCTCCAGAGCTTTTTATCTGAGTGCATTTCTTGGTTTAAAAGTCGAGTCAACTCAAAAACTGTGGGTTTTTTTACAGTGTTGAAGTAATTAATTTTTTTATAAATATTTGATCAATTGATTCTGGCTTTATTGTTTTTCAGTGTTGTAATATTGTTACCTTTTTTGCTTGATTTCTGAAGTCAGTTGAAAACGCATGTTGATTCCAGATGGAAACCAAATGGCATTTGCTACATGAAATCTGTGTTCTTCCGTTCGATTAGTAAATCTGTTAACCTTCATTGTTGTATCTTGTCCTTAGATCTGGCGCTGGTGCTCTTGAAGGCCTCAGTCTTTACAAATCTGATAAGAAATGCAGAAAAATCGATGTCATGTCCAGACATGTTTGCTGATGCAGGACTCAGCTGTTTTATTTCACTCTACCAGCTGCTGGCCTTTGAGTCAAGCACTGAGGAGAACATTTATTTTTGGCACTGGGAAGCAGGAGATATTCTCACTTCAGGATGACTCTTATTTGTTTATTCAAATGCATGTGCATATAATGTGCCTCCCATGTGGCTAGAGATTTTTACGCTTCTGTGATTCTCCATAGGGTTGCAGTGTCTTCAGTTGCATACGTGATCACAGGCAGATGGAACAGTGCAGCAGAACATCAAGGCCTGAACCCTGCTTAGAAGTGAAGAGCTATTATATCTGTATCGCTGTGAGTGTAATCACTTCACACACATTAATGAATAGGGGCTATGCATTTCTGAATGTTCTGTTCAGTTCTTCTTTAATATTTTTCAAGGTTCTGCTTGATTTGATTGGTTTGATTATCTCATTCTTTGCTGCTTTGTTTTATTCTAGTCTATTACTCTACTACGTTTTTTATTTTGTGTGTTATTTTTATGATTTTACAGTTTACATGAGAGACATAGACCATAAGTACAAACAAAAACGTAATTATTTTGTTCTTTCTTTAACTGGAGACTCACTCTGAATGGATCATTTGAATCATTGAATCTTACTAGTTCATTTGAATTTTTAAAAATGTATATGAAAGTATTTTTTCAGATTTTTTACGCTTATAACTACTTAAAGATCATGTAAATGTGCACATGTATGAAAATAATGCAGTATGCCATGAGTAAAAATTAACTGGACACTCACTCTGAACAAATCATGAAACGTTGAATCTTACAAAATCATTTGAATGTTTTTGAGTATTTATGATTTGGCAGCTCATTCATTTTAAAGGCCTTTTTTTAAAAGCTTGTCATACACTGATAATTACTTAGGGATAATGTGAACAGATCATTTGAGTCAGTGAATCGTTAAATCCCAATCTTGCTAGATCATTTGAATCACTGAATTGTTAACTGGAAAATTGCTCTGACCAGATCATTTGAGCCAGTGAATCATTAACTGTATATTCATTCTGGGGTGCGTTTCCGAAGACTATCGTTAGCCAACTAATGTTGCAAATTCTGTCGGTACAAACATAATTAGTTGATTTGCTGTTTCCCAAATCCATCGTTCCAATGAACATTCGCAAACTACAAACTATTCCCAGCTATCCCCCCAATTCCCTATTCCTTTAGAACATTCTAACATTTAAACTTGGAATGATTTTTTTTTAAAAATCATTAAAGTCATTTTGTAATTTGCGTTCAAAGTATTTTTACAGTTCAGTTTTAGCGATCTTCATATTGACAGTTGCGCTCCCTTCGTAGTGCACTTTGAAAACATTTATGCCATTTTGAACACAGCCTTGGCTCATGATGAAAGCTATAGGTGTCCTGTTATTTAAAAGCGGAATTTATGTAACGTCTCCAAAGCTTGTGAAAACAAAAATATATAGCATAGGTTAATGCTTTTAATTTATAGTAGGTTATTTATTAAGAAATGTATCTGTGCTGTATATGATATGGGCCTGTTGGTTAGAAGATTTCTGCAGTGGTTTTTATGTGTCAAATTGTAAAAGTAGTTTGTTAAAAATTAAATAAAGAATAAATAAACAATATCCTACTTAATAATAATATTTTTTATTATGTAGAATTTTTTTACATGTCTTAATAAAAATAATATTGGATTTTTTTGTTTTTAAATGCGTGTGCATGTAAAATATAATTTTCTCAAAGAAATTATGGGGTTCTGCTCTAAAGAAGTTGTTACTCCACTCCGTTTAGAGCATCATTATGGGTGTTATACGTTATAACTAACGTGGTTCAAACGATAGATCTGCGACAGAGAAATTACGATTTTGCAAAACTAATTAGTTTACAAATGAAGTTATGTGTAATAAAATTTAATGATGCAGGGAAAAAGTATTGAACACATAAAGAAAGGAAGGTGTAGAAAGGCAGTGAAAGCCCAGACAGCAGCTGAAATCTTTCAGTTCTTCAGCAACCCTCTGACATTAGTCATTGTAAATTAATATTAGCTGCTTCAGTCCAACATCTACAAGACCAGAATGGACATTTCAGCAAGGCAATGATCCAAATTAGTCAAGGAATTAAACTCTCAAATGCTTTCAGCGAAAGAAAATCAAGCTGTAGAATGGCCTAGCCAATCACCTGACTTGACTTCAGGATTAGATTTGATAGACGAGACCCACAGAACCATCAAAATTTTTACACTTTGTTGAAGTCTCTGAAAAACTCACACCTGAGCAATGCATGTGACTTCATTCTCCATATGAGAGGCGTCTTTAAGCTGCTGTCACCAAAAAAAAAAGCCTTTTATATAAAGTAATAAATATATTTCAGTAGTTCAGTTCTTTCTCCTTGTGTCATTTCATTATTACACATAACTAATTTTTCAGATTTTTAGGTTTTGTTTTATTTTTATGTTTGTATTGTTTGGGTTTTTACCAAAACCTGGTTTAATAACAGGTCAACAGCTCCTTTAGAAATATTATTGCTACATGACGTGTTAAATACTTATTTCCCCACTGTATTTATGAAATGTATAAGTAAATAGTAATAAATGATGCTTTAGATTGTAGTAAATTTAATTTTTAGAATTAATTAAATTACTACCAACCCTTGACAAATGTATTTAAAAAGTGAACAAATACTTTGTTACTGTCCACAATTGCAAACGTTCGCTTACAATCTGTTCTCTTAAACTTTGAGAAACATTTTTACATTCATTAGTCTATAAAAGCAAAGTCTTTGCTTTTTATTTATGTACTGTATCTGCAAAAAGAGCCACATGTGACTGCATGCATTTCTACAGTAACAATGGCACATCCTCAAGTTCTTACAGGTCTCTGTGTGGTATTGTTGTCTATTAAAATTTAATAAGTAAGTGTTCTGGAGGAGGCAGGGGACAGCCAAGTCTTCCTGCTGCTTGTCTCTGTGAATGCCACCATAGTTAACACATCTTTTATTCATGTGCTGACTTTTCTAGCATGACTTTGGACTCCATAATATCAAATCCCACCAAGCATCACAATTACAGGGCACTGCGAGACTCAGATTTACTGCTAAATTAAACTTCGGCTTAATATTTGGGTTGGTGCTTACTGTTCTTTTTTTTTATCAGCAATGAACTTTAAAGTACAACATGCTGTTTAATGGTCTTTGGCATAGATGAATATACATAGATATCTCATTTGTGTGTGATTTTTGGGTACACAAGCCATATTGCACAGGTGTCAAACTGTTCCTGGAGGGCCGCAGCTCTGCACAATTTAGTTCCAACCATAATTAAACACACCTGATCAAACTAATTGAATGCTTTTGTTACCAACAGATAGGTGTGTTGAAGCAAGGTTGCGGCCCTCTAGGAACTAAGTTTGACACCCCTGCTATATCGGATTCATCCATGAACACTTACAAGCTAGTAAACTACTCGTGTCTTGCATCTTTTGAAGCAGAAGGTAGATTTTTCCCATGAATCATCTGTTGAACTGCATCCCAATCATCACAAATGTTGCAAAAGACCTATTGGAACCCACATGGACCCAAGATTCCCACCGAAATCAGTCGAGTTTGGTAAAGGAAAAATCATGGTTTGGGGTTACATTCAGTATAGGGGTGTGAGAGAGATCTGAAGAGTGGATGGCAACATCAACAGCCTGAGGTATCAAGACATTTGTGCTGTCCATTACATTACAAACCACAGGAGAGGGCAAATTCTTCAGGATGGTGCTCCTTCTCATACTTCAGACTCCACATTAAAGTTCCTGAAAGCAAAGAAGGTTAAGGTGCTCCAGGATTGACCAGCCCAGTCACCAGACATTAACACTATTGAGCATGTTTGGGGTAAGATGCAGGAGGAGGCATTGAAGATGAATCCAAGGAATCTTGATGAAGTCTGGGAGTCCTGCAAGAACGCTTTCTTTGCTTTCTTTGTTATTTGAGTCAATGCAGAGATGTATGGATGCAGTCGTTCAAGCTCATGGGAGTCATACACAATATTAATTCTTTTTCCACTGTACCAGTCTTCGCAGACGAGTCTTCGCTGAGGCCAGCTTCCAGCCTCCGCCACTGAGACTGCAGCTCTGCACAAGACGTTTGGCCAGCGGAGAAATTAAAATGGTCGTGCCCAACTGAGCCTGGTTTCTCTCAAGGTTTTTTTTCTTCACTTCCGCCATTAGGGAAGTTTTTTTTCCCTCTCCGCTGTCGCCACTGGCTTGCATGGTTCGGGATCTGTAGAGCTGCGCATCGTTGGATTTGCCCTTCAATATTTGGACTCTCAGTAGTGATTATTAAACCACACTGAACTGAGCTGAACTGAACTGAACTTGAACACTACAAACTGAACTACACTGTTCCTATTTACTATTTACTATGACCTTTTATGTGAAGCTGCTTTGACACAATCTACATTGTATAAGCGCTATACAAATAAAGGTGAATTGAATTGAATTGCACCATGACTTTATATTCTATATTGTACGTTATTTATTTCAAGTGATGTTTGTCTAAGCAAAGTCAGACCTTACTGTCCTAATTAATTTAAAATTAAGGCATGATCATATTTTATTTTGGTAAAATATCGTATTCTAGAGGCCTTTGCCTTTCATATAAGGCACTTCTGATAGCAAATGATCAACTAGAAGTCAAGTTATTAATTGTTGTTCCTAAAACTTGGATAGACGACAAGACTTTTGTCAGGTAGTGTGACTGTAACTCTTCTGTGAAACTTGCTAGATGGACTGAGTGAAGGTGAGCTCCAGGCTTTTTGAACTTTAATAAAAATGTGGTTTGGTTTCCACCTTAAATGCAACATGATAGATTTGTTTGGGGGGATATTCTGAGATTGAATTACCCAGCCCGCCTGGCTGTTTTTCTTCTTTCCCCAAACCACATTACTATTCAAATATACTGATTTTTAAATAAATGCAATCATCACCCGGTAGCTTTGAGATTTATTCTATCATATTTCGTTTTTGTCGACTACACCGTAACAGCTTCACCAAAAATAGCACGCATTCTGTCCCACGTCCTTCAGCGATATCTCAAATGCCAACATATGCCACAGTACTGATGATGAGGTGACATTTTAAAAGGTAACAGCAAAATAGCTCTCCTTGATATTTTACAATTAAAAAGGGTCTGTTTTCGAGGATTCCTAGCTGGAGTCTCTTGCAAATGGGCTAATATAAAGCACTGTGGGTCAAAAGGCTTATCAAGCTTAATAAGGCTTGTTATTTATTTGAGTTGCCATAGAAATAACAGGCGCTGTAAGGCACTGTAGCCATAGGTACATCTCCAATAGATCTTTTAATAGTTTCTGCATTTTTAGACACAATGACAGTTCTCCTACACAAACTAGAGAAGATGATAAATGCTTTATCATTATTCCTTATGCTGTGAAATGCGGACTCTCAAATAACTTTAAATCTTTTTAAAAGTCTTTAAATATTTATTAATATTTAAACTAGCGCTGAGCAAAGATTAATCGATAAAGGTGATACACACACATACATAAAATCTAAACTATACAACTAACTAAAACAAAAATAACTGTTGCATAGATATTTAAATTTATATACAATTTGTATCATATCCATTTTATATCTAAATATAAATAAAGACTTTTTCAAATAAACACATGCAGGTGTGTATTTAAATATACATAATAATTATACACAGTTCACAAACTTTTATCTTGAATTCGATAATCACAATTATTTCAAATACATTTACATTTACATTTAGTAATTTAGCAGACGCTTTTATCCAAATACATTTTAAATCTGAATTTAAATAAAATATATTTAAAATATTAGACTAAAATATGCTAATGATGCTTTAGGAACTAACAGAAATAAAATAAACTGTAATACCTAAAAAAAAATCACTTGGAAGCATGTAGACATGGTCAAGACGTTCTGCTGCAGTTCAAGCCAAGCATCAGAATGGGGAAGAAAGGTGATTGAAAAGACTTTGAAAGTGGCATGGTTGTTGGCGCCAAACGGGCTGGTCTGAGATTTTCAGAAACTGCTGATATACTTGATTTTCACACACAGCCATCTCTAGGGTTTACAGAGAATGGTCCGAAAAAGAGAAAATATGCAGTGGGTGGCTGTTCTGGGGGCGCAAATGCCTTGTTGATATCAGAGATCAGAGGAGAATGGCCAGACTGGTTCGAGGTGATAGAAAGGCAACAGTAACGAAAATAACCACTTGTTACAACCGAGGTATGCGGAAGAGCATCTCTGAACGCAAAACATGTCAAACCTTGAGGCGGATGGGCTACAGCAGCAGAAGACCACACCAGGTGCCACTCCTGTCACCTGAAAACAGGATACTAAGGCTACAATTCGCACAGGCTCACCAAAACAACATGAAAGCATGGATCCATCCTGCCTTGTATCAAATGTTCAGACTGGTGGCGGTGGTGTAATGGTGTGTCAAAAAGAGCGAATCATCTCAGACTGGTTTCTTGAACATGACAATGAGTTCACTGTACTCAAATGGCCTCCACAGTCACCAGATCACAGTCACCTTTGGGATGTGGTGGAACGAGAGATTCGCATAATGGATGTGCAGCTGACAAATCTGTAGCAACTACGTGATGCTATCATATCAATATGGACCAAAATATCTGAGGAATATCTCCAGTACCTTGTTGGGTCTATGCCAGAAAGGATTAAGGCAGGTTGGAAGGCAAAAGGGGGTCCAACCTGGTACTAATAAGGTGTACCTAATAAAGTGGCAGATGAGTGTATATAGACACACACACAATAAATGCTATAAAATATATATAAAAATTGTTCCGAAAAAATGTGCCATGACCTATTTAAGCATCAAAATAATGACTTTTAATGAGAATTAATATTCATATTTTAATTTTAAAAATTATTTTCGTTAAGTTTAAATATTAGAGGTGATAATAGTAACAAAACTGACAACTTAAATAAGCACAAGACTGGAAACTGTAACAAAAATGAATAAAAATAACAAAAAAATCTAATGAAATAAAAAGAAAATAATAAATTTATTGCCGAAAAGAAAATGAATGAATGAATAATACATTTAATAATGAATAAAATATTAATAATCATTGAACTAAATATATATATACTAATAATAATATACTAAGTAATATATACTCTAATACAGCATAAACCATAATCAAAACATTCAAATGCAACATGTCCTGTACTCTCAAACCCAGTATTTCTGTGTGTTCTTTTTCCTTTTCAAAAATGCAACCCATATGCTCCACAAGCATCACAATATTGGCTCAAATTAATGATAAGGTTTCACAGTGGACACATTGGTCCTCCCACCTGAGCTCGTCCAGCTGCTCTGACAGACTTCAGCTCAGATTATTTATGTTTTAACCTCATTACGGATGACATGAGCGTCTCCTTCAGCAGCGCGGCGGCACATTGACCTCTTATGGGACATGGCCTTTCCAGCTTTTTATTCGATTTTACACACAATCGACCAATCGGAAGCAAACTGGCCCACATGATGTCATATGTCACGGTACATCTGCGACATGATGTCATTGGTCAGTGATTGCAGATATACAGTAGACAGGATTTGACCTAGTGGAACGTTGCTTTTAGAGGAGCAGATGCTTGAGAAGGTGTGTGAAAATATAAAGACACAGGTCTCGTTTTTTATTTGTCCTACAGGGGCTTGACTGTAATGGGAAACAGCCAGGCTTCTAGAGATGATGAATAAGGTGCCTGCTGGCATTCTGGGAGAAGTGTGGATCCTTTTTTGTTGCTGTTTTCAGACCAGCGCAACGGTAATTTTTACGCTTTGCGCCATGCTGTTTAAATAGAAAATACATTTGCGCCACTTTGTGTACTCATGGATGTGCTGGTCTAAAAAGGAGATATGTTAAGGCGAATTGTTGGTTGTATTGCTACTGAAATAGACCATTGACCAACGGTATTATCTATATTATTGTATAATGTATAACGTTATTATTAGTAGCTGATTATTTATTATATGCATATTTATATTTGTTTTAATAAAAACAAGTTTAGATTTGTCCATCAGTCAGGTTTTGGGAATCACCATATGGGGCATAAGAATAGGAAGTGTGTTTGGCTATAACTCAGTTTTTTGAATACACTTCGTTATTATTGCTCATTTATTCATTTGCTGGAAATTGGAACTGAATTTATAAATAGTTTTGAAACAAATCTTTGTGCTTAATCCACGTTGGTTTAATGCATGTTATGCTCAAAACACACCCATAACTCATTAAAAGAATAAGCACAACCCTGTTAGACCATGCACCGTGGCGCGGAGCATATTTTTCTGTCCTTAAAATAGCAAAAGTGGATTCGGACACATCCTTAATGCTTTCCCGCCATGCAATTTAGACTTTGCGCTTAGATCGTTAAAATAGAGCCTACAATATTATAATAAAAAAATTATATCTATAAACATCATAATTAAGAAGTAATTGACTAACTTCTGAGCTGTTTTTTTTTTTTTGTGCACTTAATTCTCCATTTAAATGGATTTTGCCAATTGTACATTTGGAAGTAAATTGCAAAAGCTCTGATTGGCTGACAGTTTTGTATATTAAATGTGGAGGCAAAGCTTATCCACTCTATTACATCATAGAGTAGAAAATTCTAGATACCTGTGGTTTTAGTCAGAATGCCTTCAATAGAAGCTGCTTTTTGGTTGCTTTCACACTTGGTTTAATTGCCTGGACCAAACCCAAGTTCAATTGTCCCCCTTTTCCACCTTCTTGGCTGGTTTGGGTCTTTTTTCCTTCTGAACCCCGGAAGACTTGCGTCATTAAGCTGTTTTGTGTACAGCTGTAGCTAAAGGTGACTGCCACAAAAGCAAAGCGCCAAAATGGAGACATCCACGTATCACAGTCATTCTGCTTTTACTGAATCTTTTGCTTTTGTTACCAAAACCAAATACAATGCTACTTGTGTCTATCTGCCACAAAAAACAACAAAAAAAAACATTAAAAACATTCAGAACATCACACGATGTCTGCAGAAGTCGTTTTTGGTGGAGACAAGCAGACATTTTCCACTGGTTCAATCCCGCTTGTCACCAAGGTAGTGATAGACAGACATACACACATGAATGAAAGCTATAAAAACAAAAGTTGGTTGTACAGTTGGAGTTTCACTTGCATTATTTGGTACGTTATTTGGTAAGTGAACCGCGAACCCTACCCCAGACCACGTCTTTTAGGCTGACTCAGGTATGGTTCACGGGTGCACACCCGAGTTCAGGTGACAGCATTCACACTAGCTAAAGGTATCGTACTTTGACGTCAAAGGAACCCGGGTGCGGACCAAAAGTGCTAGTGTTAAAGCACCCTTAGAGGAACCAAATTACAGTACAGTTGTACAATGGAAATATGGTGGCAAAATGTAAAATTACAGTAAATGTCTGTAAATTTACCATAAAAATACAGTACAGCGGAAAGTGTTGAGTTCTGCAGTTTACTTTTATAGAACTTTGTGCTCTAATATGTTCAAAAGATTAAGGGAAGTTTGTTGACGCACACACACACACACATGACTGAGAGATGTGATAACAGCACAATATTGTGCAGCTTTCCTCACTGATGATATATAATAATGTTATAAGTATAAATAAATTGTAATCAAAATATGAATACATATTAATATAGTACATGAATCATTATCGTTTATTAATATTTAAATTTATAAACATTCAAATGTGTCAGTATGAAGGGCTTTTTAAATTTTTTGCATTTCTTATTCTTTTTGAAAAATGAGCCACATGTTCTAAAAGCATCATCACATTGCCCTCTTATTTATTTATTATTTATTTATTGTAATATTATATCATATATTTACCACTAAAATATCCATTTTATATGTAACACATACCCAAATCTAAATATGAATAAAAAATGCTTTAAATCATAATTATTTATAAATATTCTATGATTAATAATTTACGCTCAATACCAAAACACATTCTCCAAAAACAATACATCCATCTTGCATGATGTGGTGACTAATGTTGTTGTGTTGCATTTGTAAGAGTTTTTTAATTATTTGCAAAAATTTAGTTGTTTAGAAATGCTGTTTATTCATAATTAAAGCCTTATTAGCACTTGTTACTTTGGATTCGACTGGCAACAATGTTACGTTGTTTACCAAGTTAGGTTTCATTCGGTTATGTGCGTGTTTCATTTCATCAAGTTATATAAAGTCAGGTTTTTAAGTGCACTATACTTTTTTATTATTAAATCCAGGTGTCTTTACATGGCAAAGCTGAAGTGTTGTGCAGTGATTCATTTGAGCTCTGATGCCACAGAAAACACAAATTATTTACTGCATGGATTGATGCGTTACTGCACCATAAATTCACACATTGTTTCTTAAGCTGGCTGCATTTGTGCCTGTCGAGCTGTTGAGAGACGTGCACATGCAATCTCAAGAAATCTGAATTACATCATAAATTACTTTTGGATGTACTGCGATATAAGATGATCCAACCCAGTCTCACGGCAGTTCGTGAAATAGTCACGAAATTTAATCTATTGATTCGTGTTCATGGGCACGAATTTCCCTCTTTTTTCGTGTCACCTTGCACGAATTTCCATCTAATGTATTTCAATAGGAAATCATTTTCGTGTCTCTAGCACGACTTATTTTGCCATAGGGTACCTGATGCTGCGCTTTTTAAAAAATATTTTTATTAAATATTATTATAACCACAGGGTACCAGACGCAGTATTACGATTATTATTATAGCCACAGGGTACCAGACGCAGTATTTTGATTATTATTACAGCCACAGGGTACCAGACGCAGTATTTTAATTATTATTGTTGACACAGGGTACCAGACGCAGTATTTTAATTATTATTGTTGACACAGGGTACCAGACGCAGTTTTTTTTATCATTGTTATTATTGACATAGTGTACTAGTTTTTCTAAACCGACGCAGAAGGAATTCCATTGCTTTCAATGGGTTGCCTCAGGCGTCATACGGAGACGTTCAAAACCATCAAAATATGTCAACGCAATATTTTAAACCTGGTTAACGTCTATTATAAGTTTTTTTTTAAATATGTGATTTTTGTTTTGTTCATGAAAAGCGTCTGTAAAGAGGGTCGAGACAACTGTAAATGAGAATATACATCGGTCAACGTGACTTCTATTCAACAGTGAGTTTAACATCGCTCAGCTATTGGTCAAAATGCATCACCGGTGAGTTCACCGATGAGTTAAACTGCAGCAATATGTGGTAGGTTAATGCTACATAATGTATTTTTTTTATATTTTTATTGGAGATTAGTTGGTATTTATAAATATGTTATCATTTACTTTATATTTAATGAGTGAAATTATATTCAATTGCCCAGTTTAGGGTAATTATGCCTAATAAAACTGATTAATTTGTTTGTTTTTTTAACTTAAAAAATATTACATTTAAAGTACTAAGTTTTAAAAATATTTTTAGCTGATCTTTGTATTATTAAATTATTCATTGAAGTTGGGGTCATAGTACGTCGAGATCTATTTTTTTTTACAGTCTATGGTCGCAATCCCAAGGTTCATTGCGATCCCAAGGTCCACTGCGGTTTTCCACGCGGTAAGTAAAAAGTAAACAAATAAAGGCGATTTGTTGATTTAGATAAGGAGTTTGTTTAGAACTTTTATAAAAGCAGGGAAGTTATCTCCTGATGCATTAAATGACTGCAGACTTGATATAAATAAAGCATGTACTGCAAACTAGCGATGTTATCTACCTACATCTAAGTTCATTTATTAAAAAATATATTTTCCCCACATATAGTCGTGCATAGCTCAGAACAATATAGTTATACATTTGAAGATGAGGAGCAGTGTTACCAGATTGTTGTTTTCCACAATAGTAATCGTCCAAAATCTAAATAAATTATGCAATATGCAACAAATATTACCTCTAATAATACAATTGTATTCATAACTACATCAATATTAAAGCAAATCAAGTGTTTCTCTTAAGTTAAAGGCTACATTGTAACTGCAATTATTTTTCATGCCTTAAAACAGACACACACACAAACACATTATATATAATGCCCCCCTTTGCTTTTTTTTCTTTTATGAATATTTCCCAAATGATGTTTAACAGAGCAAGGAAATTTTCACAGTATGTCTGATAATATTTTTTCTTCTGGAGAAAGTCTTATTTGTTTTATTTCGGCTAGAATAAAAGCAATTTTAATTTTTTTAAAAACCATTTTCACCTCTTAGGGCTTAGTGGCCACATACATGGACAGCACATTTTAGCTGTTATGTCTTATGTTTTATATTTTGTTACAGACATACAGTGTCATACTGCAACTGTTTTGCAGCATATGAAATGTCCCAAACACTATTTTAACTGTCCAAAAAGGGCAAAAAAATGTTTTTACTGATAGTCAAAGCATGTTCAAAAATATGTGTGTATGTGTTATTAATGCATTAAAAAGGCAAGAAAAAAACTGCAGTGTTCAAGGCAGAAATAAAGAGTTTTTCATTCTATTACACAAAGGTGACTTTATTGTGTTTTATATAAATTCGCACATATTCCACATATATGGACATACTTTTCTCTAAAAGTACATCATTTCAAAAGTTGGTACTTAGGTTTTATTCTAATCAGGTTCCAATAAGCCAAAATAAAAAAATAAAATAAAGAGAAATAAAAAATGCGTGTAAAAAAAACAGCTTGGGCCTTAAGAGGTTAAGGTCAAAATTTTTAGCTACTTTAAGCTATATTTTTTTCGATAGTCTACAGAACAAACCATCATTATACAAAAACTTGCCTAATTACCCTAACCTGCCTAGTTAACCTAGTTAAGCCTTTAAATGTCACTTGCAGCTGTATAGAAGTGTCTTGAAGAATATCTAGTGTAATATTATTTACTGTCATCATGGCAAAGATAAATAAATCAGTTATTAGAGATGAGTTATTAAAACTATTATGATTAGAAATGTGTTGAGAAAATCTGCTCTCCGTTAAACAGAAATTGGGGTAAAAATAATCAGGGGGGCTAATAATTCTGACTTCAACTGTATATATGTGTGTGTGTGTGTGTGTGTGTGTGTGAGTGAGTGTGTGAGTGAGTGAGTGAGTGAGTGAGTGAGTGAGTGAGTGAGTGAGTGAGTGAGTGAGTGAGTGAGTGAGTGAGTGAGTGAGTGTGTGAGTGAGTGACTGAGTGAGTGAGATAAGCCTGTTGAGAAAAGAAGGCTGGAAAATTGCAGGGCATGTAATTGATTATGCCCTTATTACAGTAGGTAAAATTGCAACTTTTCATTATTCAAAGCATAACATAAGCTCAAGTTTAACATAAACTGATGTATTTCACATAATATCATACACTATTACCAGTATAATTTGGCCTTTAACAATTTATTTAATAAAAGAAAGAATCTATCATCTCTAAATTGTGGTAAAGAGACGCAACAAGCTGTCAAATACTTCTCAAATATTATGTTAGTCATGATGTTAATGGTAAAACTCAAGGATTACCTTGCACCTTCTCAGAAATTTACCATTGATCATATGTATTACAAGAGGCAGGGTTTTTTTAATGCAAGAAATGCTTTTTAAATCATAATCTTAAACAGATTAAGGCTAATTTTGGACTACACTTAAATTACATTACAATTGCTTAAAGCAGTACTGATGTATCTAGTAGTTTAGTGGGTTTAACTAATGTCACATCTGTTTTTATTCATTTCAGATGCAGAACCTTTAGACACTGGATTAATGTTCTGGATTAAGTCCAATGTATTTATTGGAAAACAGTAGAGAAATCTGCAAATAAGTGGGTTGCAGACATAATTATTTATCTGTCTTCCATACATGTAGCAAAAGAATGCAGAGGCCATATGAATTCATCTTGACTAAGGGTAAGGTTTTTCAGAATTAATCATTATTTAAAATTATTGTATTTTCTTTGTTAATATGTGCAGATTTGAAAAGAATGTACTTTCTTTTAATAAAGAACTCTTCACAGCACTGCATCTGAACAGTCACAACCTCACAGAGCAGCACAACCACCCCACTCAGGATCAGTGTTATGGTGCCATTTTGAAGCTGGAACCTCATCTTGTGTACAGAAAAAGTAGAGTTGAAATTTCACTGGTTGTCTTGTATTGTGTGGTAAGTCATAGTTTTATTATTTGTTTAATTTCATTGCAACACTAAGTAGTCCATTCTGTGGCCAATATGATATACTGTATAGGGCATAAAATAGGACTGATCTGATCATTGTTTTGATTTCTAATTAAGTACTCAAGGGGCTACACATGTAGCTGAAGTTAGCATCATTGAGTAGGACATTTCTTTCAATATACTCTTAAAGAGATAGTTCACCCAAAAATGAAATGAAAACTCTGTCATTAATGACTCATCCTTCACTTGTTCCAAATGTGTCTGAGTTGCTTTCTTCAGTTAAACACAAAAAATATAGATTTTAAAGAAAGATGAAAATCTGTAAACATTGACTTCCATAGTATATTTTTTACTCCTATGTATGTCAATGGTTTCAGGTTTTCAGCTTTCTTCAAAAAACTTCCTTCATGTTCCACACAAAGAAACTTGGAAGTTTTATAATAAAGGTTTACAACCACTTGAGGGAGAGTAAGTAGTGAACTATTCCTTTAACCAAATCTAGTTGACTTTACTAGAAAATTGTATAGAAACTCATTGCCTTAAACCCCTTACATTATATGCAAGATAAAACTTAACAGCCCTACTTAAATTAAAATGTTACTGTAAGTCCGATAAGATTGTAAATGTTGTAAGTTAATTCAAGTATGGCTGTTTAGTTTCCCCTTGTATAAAAACACAAGTGGTTTAAGGCAACAGGTTTCTATGCAGTTTTCTAATACAGTCAATTAGGTTGGGCTAAGACTGTAATGGGTTACAGTAATAGCAGTGAATCATGCAGCTATAACATAAATGTTTAGCCATGTAAAGTAATAGACTTGTCATAATTTAGCAATATTATTAGGGTGGAGCACTGTATGCTGTTGTAGTTTTCATATAATTGATGAGTCAAAGAGTGTGTTTTAAATAGCAAGAAGTGATCAGTGCAGTCACTATCTTCATCTCTGAGTCTGTAGGACTGTCAGATCTGCTTGGGATACATGAAAACATGCTGAAAATGTTAAACTTATTCAAGCAGTTAATTCAAGAGTGCCAGATTTAATGACACTTTACAGATATAAATAAATATCACTGAACTTTCTAAATGAAACCTAACAATCATCTTGATTCTTTGTTCTTTAATGATATTGTGCACTTCTGATACTTTACAGTGGCAAAACCTGGGATAACACATGGGAGCCTTCCAGGAATTTCCGACACTTTACACCCAAGTCTCCTCATGCCAACCGGTTTGCAATATGACAGTCTAGTCACCATAAACACCTGGACTCGCCAAGCACACATTGGTTCTCAGTGTTTTGTAAAAATGTTGCTGTTCTTCAGTAAGTACTTGAATATGTTTTTGAAAAGTGTTATAGCTTTTAGGTACTTTTGCTGTTAAGTTCAGAAAGTTGTCATTATAAACATTTTTGTATTTGTCATGAACTTGACTTGCTGTTGTGAAAGTTTGTTATAATGGCATTTCCAAAGGCATCATTTGAAAAGATTTTTTGCAGTGCAGTTTTACTTGAGCTTCACATACCAGATGTATGACATGAATAAATATCACAAAATAAATAAATATAATAATAATAATACAAAATATACATTTCCTTCAATTATAATTGTTTTTAACCATTTGCATATATATGTATGTAATAAAACATTGCAATAAAACTGTTATAAAATATATATTTTGGTGTTTGCATGTTTGTGTGATTTTTTTTTTTTTTTTTTTTTTTTTTGTGGTATTATAAATAAATTATAAATGTTTCATTAAAAATGTATTGTCTTTATTTGCATACTCATTTACAACACTATTTTTACTATTTAATGGGCACAATATTTGTCCTTGAAGTTTGACATATTTATATTTGGATGCCTATAGGATGCAGGGTCAATTTACAGGAAATGCTGAACTATATTTGTTTTCAAACATGACATTTATTATTTTATTATTCATTTCAAATGTATGCCTATGATCTGGTTTCACTGTGATCATTTTGCACATCAGGTTACACCCACAAAGGAATCTCGCTGTAAATATACATTTGTATTTTAATAAGACATAATGTTTAATATGTAATATTAATATGAATTTTAATATTTAAATCCTTAATTTATAATCTACCTTCAGCCGAATTACCAAATAGAGACAACAAGTGTGACGTAGATTGCGACGTTGTGATTGGGCTAACTTTAAAGCCAAATTAAAGGATGCTTCGTGTTGCTAACTATGTTTTGCTAACTTTGCCACTTTACTAACAGTGTCCTTTATCAATGAGGTATCGCCATGTTTCAAATAGTTACCGATTAACCAAGATCGTAACCCTAAACCTAACCCTAATTACACATTTCAATGAACTACAATTTGCAGCGCCATGTTGTTCCCGTCCCATCTATAGAGTGACAAAGACTTGTGGGTAATGTAGTTTAAAATATTTGTGTAATAAAATGGAATAAATACGATCTTTAATGAACATAGGACTATCTATATAAGGTCATTGTCCATATATTTATGACATATGTGAAAGCCAGACATAAATTTGTTGTTTTACAATGAGTGTTTTTTTAAACAGCTTTTATTGACTTTCAGTATATATCTGAAAACTATGTCCAATATTATTTATTGAATATAGCATAAGTAATAGTGTTGTGGGTTTTCCCTTATATATTCTAATTTGACTTCGAGTTAGAGATGTTTGAAATGTGAATAATTTTTTCTTTTTCCATGGGGCTCTACACATCCCCTGGGAGTAGAAAGGCAGTAAAACCTATGTAGATGTATCATCTTCAACATGAATAAGACATTGTTATTGTCACATGTACAGTTGTGTTAAAAAAATAAGCTGTACAACATCAGTATACTCTTAAATCACTAGTTATTAGCAATAGTGATCAATATTCATCACAAATTATATGAGTAATTGGTTAATTCACTGGTGTTCTGAATAATATGTGTGGATTTTATGACACTGGATTAATCATGGAAAAGAAGTTTCATTAACGGTCATCATGTGGTTTAATTGTTTCTACTTTATTTGAAATATGGATAAGTTATATTAAAATATGTAAATGTTTATAAATGTAACCTTTTAAAGACTTTTTGTATTTGTTTTGAAAAAAACTCTTTATCTGAATATTTTTACTTTCTAAATCTTCAACTTGTTTGTGTAACAGTATGTTTTGATGACAATGTATGAACTTATGTATTTAATCCAGGAAATAATGATTCCACATAATGTCTTTGTCCTGCATGTGTCCCTATAATAATAATCTTTAAACAGTTTTCAGTTATTACAGCATACTATACACTAAGATACTGACAAACGTGGCCTTTGTTATCTTTCTTCAGCCAAGGACTGAAGTCTAAAATAAAAATTTCCCCTTTACCATACCATATTTATTCAAATTAGTATTACACCATGCAACTTACTGTGTCTTGTGGTGAAACTCAATCTGGATAATTTTGTAGACACTGCATTTAATTATTGTTTTTATCACGGGTTAATTTGCTAATTATTTTCTTTATTAATCAAATGATTTGTAAGAATTTCTGCATTGTAAAAATCATGAAAATAGTAAGAAATGAGGTTACAATGACGAAAAGAAATCTTTACAAATGCTGTGAATAGTTCAAACCTCCAAATGATTATAACACATAGCCATTAACCAACAAAATAAAAATGCAAACCTTCAGATGATCTAAACTAAAAGTAAAATAATTTTGTGCTGTACTTATATGTGAGTATAAGCTATTGAGATTGATTATGTCTACCAAAAAAATCATATTTTATAGATTTTCTGTTAGTTTTGAAAATGTTTTAATTGGCATCATTTGATTTATTTTATTTATTATTTTTTTTTTTTTTGCATTCAATAGAACATTGTACAAATAGTTTTTTTATTTTATTATTATTATTTTAATTTTCAACAGAACAACAGTGGTACTGGTATCTTGTAACAATATGTACAGCAGTTTTTGTTGGACATTCTAACAAATGCATGCAAATGCAACAAAACAAAGACAAAAATAAAAGGAGATAAAACAAATTTAGAAAGACATATTGTCACCTTAGAGTTATAAGGTTCTATCTGACATGTTTGTCAAAATTGTGTTATTGACATATTCTTATTAAATGACAACTTATTAACTTTATGGGATGTTTTTTGTATGTTGTAAGTTTAAATTTTAAGACTTTTTATTTAAACAAATGTTACACACATACTGTTTGCTATGAAATGCAAAAACTTTGAAGCTCAACATCTCAAAATCATTCAGAACGCAGATAGAACCTTATAATTCCAAGGTGAAGAAATAGTCATGGAGTACCCTCAAGAAAAATCCAGAAGGAGGACTAAATGCGCCAGAACACATCAGATCTTTGATGTAAATCATAGGTAAATTTTTCAAGTGGTAGAAGTCTGGTTGCCTGACTCAGCCACATATTGACTGGAGGTATCTGAGCAGTTGACCATAATAATAATAATAATAATAATAATAATAATAATAATAAACATTTTTTGGCCAAGTATATGCAAAAATTCAATACACATTCTTCATCATAGAATTCATATTTTAAAAGCTCTCAATGTCAGTTAATGTATTTATTTTATTTTCATATAGAGTACCTCAAATCTATACATGTTGTAAGCAGTTAGGCGTTCAATAATGCTCCAAATTAACACCACTGATTGATTTAAAAGGCATGCATACATACTGTACATGTATATGTATTTGAAAAAAAAGAGACAACAATTTGGTTATAGATTATGAAATTCAGATTTTATTACATGCTTTAGATTCAGTGTTAAGGTCATCGTCTTCTTTCTTTACAGTAAAAGAAAATCTGTAGTCAATGTCATACTCATCAGTTGGAGCTTTATTTAAAAAATGTATGTTCTCTGCTCCGGCCAAAACATGCAGGTACCTTGCAGGTCTTTAGCTTGCACCCTCGTGTCGTAGTTTTTTTTTTCTCAGTTATTTTGTTGCTTTCTGAGAATGATGATCCACAGACCTTTTAACCCCTCTTCGTTTAGGCCACATGTCGTATCTTAAAAGAAGAACACAACCACATTAAAATGTATTAACATCCTTTGGACTGGGTAGCCTTATGCTTATGTTTGTGCTAAATAATACAAATACATACTTTTCAGTAGCACACAAGCAGGACAGTTCTCTGAAGGAACCAGGATGAGTTGAAAGGTATTTGGTATTTATAATGGTTGGCCATCTCTGCCACAAGAATCCTCTGTTCTCTTGAAGAGTCCTTACTAGCAGGATAATGTTGAATGCCCTTCTCGTTGTTGTTAGATCGACAGTGTCTGAAATGTATTCATAAGAAGAAAGTTGTCTCACATGGATTATACATCAACTTTTAAAGAATCAAAACTGACAGAAGTCTAGTGTACATACCATGCTATAAGGCGAAGACATCCACATCACTTCTGTTTTATGTTGTCTTTGCTTCTGCTAGTGAAAATACAAAACAATAATAGTAACACTTACAATTATTCATGACTATATGTAATATTAATAATAATTTCCTCACCGTCTGCCCACTTCTCTACATCATAAACCGAAGTCTTCCAATTGGTACCATAAATCATAATCAAAACATTCAAATGCAACATGTCCTATACTCTTAAACCCAGTATTTTTGTGTGTTCATTTTCCTTTTCAAAAATGCAACCCATATGCTCCACAAGCATCACAATATTGGCTCAAATTAATGATAAGGTTTCACAGTGGACACATTGGTCCTCCCACCTGAGCTCGTCCAGCTGCTCTGACAGACTTCAGCTCAGATTATTTATGTTTTAACCTCATTACGGATGACATGAGCGTCTCCTTCAGCAGCGCGGCGGCACATTGACCTCTTATGGGACATGGCCTTTCCAGCTTTTTATTCGATTTTACACACAATCGACCAATCGGAAGCAAACTGGCCCACATGATGTCATATGTCACGGTACATCTGCGACATGATGTCATTGGTCAGTGATTGCAGATGTACAGTAGACAGAATTTGACCTAGTGGGACGTTGCTTTTAGAGGAGCAGATGCTTGAGAAGGTGTGTGAAAATATAAAGACACAGGTCTCGTTTTTTATTTGTTCTACAGGGGCTTGACTGTAATGGGAAACAGCCAGGCTTCTAGAGATGATAAATAAGGAGCCTGCTGGCATTCTTGGAGAAGTGTGGATCCTGTTGTTCATTTGAAAAGCAACAAAAAATAGGTCCAGTTATAGGGCTCTATCATACACCCTGCACAATAAGGCACAAGCCGTGACTGGAGCGATTTGTTGCTGTTTTCAGACCAGCGCAACAGTAATTTTTACGTTTTGCGCCATGCTGTTTAAATAGAAAATACATTTGTGCCACTTTGTGTACTCATAGATATGCTGGTCTAAAAAGGAGATATGTTAAGGCGAATAGTTGGTGCGTTGCTACTGAAATAGACCATTGACCAACTGTATTATCTATATTATTGTATAATGTATAAAGTTATTATTAGTAGCTGATTATTTATTATATGCATATTTATATTTGTTTTAATAAAAACAAGTTTAGATTTGTCCACCAGTCAGGTTTTGGGAATCACCATATGGGGCATAAGAATAGGAAGTGTGTTTGGCTATAACTCAGTTTTTTGACCACACTTCGTTATTACTGTTCATTTATTCATTTGCTGGAAATTGGAACTGAATTTATAAGTAGTTTTGAAACCAATCTTTGCGCTTAATGCACGTTGGTTTAATGCATGTTATGCTCAAAACACACCCATAACTCATTAAGAGAATAAGCACAACCCTGTTAGACCATGCACCATGGCGCGGAGCATATTTTTCTGTCCTTAAAATAGCAAAAGTGGATTCGGACACGTCCTTAATGCTTTCCCGCCATGCGATTTAGACTTTGCGCTTAGATTGTTTAAAAAATAGAGCCTATAATATTATAATAAAAAAATTATATCTATAAACATCATAATTAAGAAGTCATTGACTAACTTCTGAGCTGTTTTTTTTCTGTGCACTTAATTCTCCATTTAAATGGATTTTGCCAATTGTACATTTGGAAGTAAATTGCAAATGCTCTGATTGGCTGACAGTTTTGTATATTAAATGTGGAGGCAAAGCTTATCCACTCTATTACATCATAGAGTAGAAAATTCTAGATACCTGTGGTTTTAGTCAGAATGCCTTCAATAGAAGCTGCTTTTTGGTTGCTTTCACACTTGGTTTAATTGCCTGGACCAAATCCAAGTTCAATTGTCCCCATTTTCCACCTTCTTGGCTGGTTTGGGTCTTTTTTCCTTCTGAACCCCGGAAGACTTACGTCATTAAGCTGTTTTGTGTACAGCTGTTGCTAAAGGTGACTGCCACAAAAGCAAAGCGCCAAAATGGAGACATCTGCATATCACGGTCATTCTGCTTTTACTGAATCTTTTGCTTTTGTTACCAAAACCAATATACAATGCTATTTGTGTCTATCTGCCACAAAAAAACAACAACAAAAAAACATTAAAAACATTCAGAACATCACACGATGTCTGCAGAAGTCGTTTTTGGTGGAGACAAGCAGACATTTTCCACTGGTTCAATCCCGCTTGTCACCAAGGTAGTGATAGACAGACATACACACATGAATGAAAGCTATAAAAACTAAAGTTGGTTGTACAGTTGGTGTTTCACTTCCGTTATTTGGTACAGTATTTGGTAAGTGAACCGCACCAGAGTTTGCACGAACCCTACCCCAGATTACGTCTTTTAGGCGGACTCAGGTATGATTCACGGGTGCGCACCCGAGTTCAGGTGACAGCATTCACACTAGCTAAATGTATCGTACTTTGATGTCAAAGGAACCCGGGTGCGGACCAAAAGTGCTAGTGTGAAAGCACCCTTAGAGGAACCAAATTACAGTACAGTTGTACAATGGAAAAATGGTGGCAAAATGTAAAATTACAGTAAATGTCTGTAAATTTACCATAAAAATACAGTACAGCTGAAAGTGTTGAGTTCTGCAGTTTACTTTTATAGAGCTTTGTGCTCTAATATGTTCAAAAGATTAAGGGGATTTTGTTGACACACACACACACACACACACACACACATGACTAAGAGATGTGATAACAGCACAGTATTGTGCAGCTTTCCTCACTGATGAGTGCCATTGTGTATGATACATAATAATGTAATAAGTATAAATAAATTGTAATCAAAATATGAATACATATTATAATGGTACATGAATCATTATCATTTATTAATATTTAAATTTATAAACATTCAAATATGTCAGTATAAAGGGCTTTTTTTTTGCATTTCTTATTCTTTTTGAAAAATGAGCCACATGTTCTAAAAGCATCATCACATCGCCCTCTTATTTTTTATTTATACCACTAAAATATCCATTTTATATGTAACACATACCCAAATCTAAATATGAATAAAAAATGCTTTAAATCATAATTATTTATAAATATTCTATGATTAATAATTTACGCTCAATACCAAAACACATTCTCCAAAAACAATACATTCATCTTGCATGATGTGGTGACTACTGTTGTTGTGTTGCATTTGTAAGAGTTTTTTAATTATTTGCAAGAATTTAGTTGTTTAGAAATGCTGTTTATTCATAATTAAAGCCTTATTAGCACTTGTTACTGTGGATTCGACTGGCAACAATGTTACGTTGTTTACCAAGTTAGGTTTCATTCGGTTATGTGCGTGTTTCATTTCATCAAGTTATATAAAAGTCAGGTTTTTAAGTGCACTATACTTTTTTATTATTAAATCCAGGTGTCTTTACATGGCAAAGCTGAAGTGTTGTGCAGTGATTCATTTGAGCTCTGATGCCACAGAAAACACAAATTATTTACTGCATGGATTGATGCGTTACTGCGCCATAAATTCACACATTGTTTCTTAAGCTGGCTGCATTTGTGCCTGTCGAGCTGTTGAGAGACGTGCACATGCAATCTCAAGAAATCTGAATTACATCATAAATTACTTTTGGATGTACTGCGATATAAGATTATCAAGAGCATAGAGATCAGAGGAAAGAGTGAGAGAGTCAGAATGAGTGAATCTTTTCTACTTAAAAATACTCAGCAGTTGTTTTCAAATTTGTGCATTGTAAACAGCGCTTGACATTAACCTTTTTCATCACCAGCCACTGTGGCTAGTAGTTTTCCAACATTACTAGCCACTAGCCATTTTCACTATATAGCCATAATTTTGTTGTTGGGAAAATATATTTTATATGCATAAATTTGACTTTGACATGCTAAAATTACTTGATTTAGATTTTGTGTTATGTCCACATGCCTCCTTCATTTAAAATTTGTGTGTGTGTGTTGTGTATTAGCTTGCTCAATGTGCATGCGCAAATAGGTTGTGTCGCATTGCAATCAGTTTTTATTTCTGCTTTTCAGGGCTCAAAATTAGGAATTTACCAAATTTATCTCTGACCAGACCAAAAATAAGGAATTATTTCTTAGATACAAATTGTAAATGTGTGAAAAACAAGCTACATGTAGCTGTATGCATGCACTTTTTAATTCAACAGAACTTTTCTTTAAAAAAAATAACATTTAAAAAGAACTATTGTCATGTATCTAAAATATGCACATTAATCTGTCCAGGCTAAAGGTCCCAGATCACCAGTTAACTACACATAAACAGGGAGTTAATCTCATATTAAAGCAATGTACTAGTAAAAAAAATTATAATTAAACTATATTAACAAAAATAACTGTAAGCAAAAGAAAGCAGGTACAAAAAATATACCGTGAGTGATTATGAAAGGATGATCACGCGCACATGGTTAATGTTAGGCCTGTTATTAATCTGTTCAAAGAATAATTAAAACGAAAGTAGTGACCGCTGCTGCTTACAAAAGGATTTTTTTTTAATCTTGAGCTCTTGAAAGCAGCAGGACTGTGGGTGCACGATCATTGCTTTTTGTCCAATCTATTTCATAGAGAACCGATTGCACCAGTTCCTCTAGGCACGGTTGCTTCGCGCAAATAAACGGGAGCGCGCGTGCGCTTTTTGACAGTCACGCGCATCACATCACCTGTGCGCGCGAGTGATCATCTTCTCATTCGGTATTCGGTAAACACAGTTATTTTTGTCAGTCGTGCTGCTTCTTGACTGTAAGATCACATTTGCACGAATATTGGGCCATTTCTATTGTCGAACCCTGATTTTAAGAAAACTACAATTTAAAAATGATTTACAACCAGCAAAAGTGGCTAGTGGCAGTGTCTGTCTAACCCGCCACAGCTGAAATCTACCCGCATTTGGCGGGTTGGCGGGTGTTAATGTCAAGCCCTGATTGTAAAAAGAAAACATAAGGAATCTTTCAGCAAGCTAAATATACTGTAGCTAAGAAATCCAAATATTTAAGTTGCCTTAAAGAAAAAAAACACAATTGAAATTGTTTATTTTATGGTCAACCTTAACTAATTTATATTTTACATTTGTTTTAGTTTTTTTTGGGGTTTTTTTGTTTTTGTTTTTTGAGTGTTAAATTTGTCAAAATTTAATATTTTAATTTAATTTTTGTCCAAGTTGGTACGAGTTTCAGAAAGTTTTTTTTTTTTTTAACATAGCTCTAGTCAAATATATATTGCTGTATCCTGGAGATCTCCAAGTGGGAGGGACTTCACAAGTAGGGTTAAATACATCTAGGTGGGAGGGAATTATGCCACATGTACGTTGGGAAACTTCCAGGTGGGTGCGACTTATGCCACACGTAAGTTGGGAGGGACTTATGCAACAAGCAGGTTGGGAGATCTCCAAGTGGGAGAGACTTGCACCACATGTAGGTTGGGAATAACACTAATTGGGCGGAACTTGTGCCACTAGTAAGTTGGGAGACCTCCAAGTAGGAGGGACTTGCACTACATGTAGGTTGGGAGATCTCCAAGAGGCAGGGACTTTTGCGACAAGTAGGTTGGGAGACCTCCAAATGGGAGGGACTTATGCTACAAGTAGGTTGGGGAACCTCCAAGTTAGAGGGACTTGTGCCATAAGTACATTGGGAGGCTTCCGGGTGGGTGGGACTTATGCCACATGTAGGTTGGGAGGGACATATGCAACAAGTAGGGTAGGAAATCTCCAAGAGGGAGGGACTTATGCCATAAGTAGGTTTGAAGACCTCCAAGTGAGAAGGACTTGCACCACATATAGGTTGGGATACTGCCAATTGGGAAGGACTTGCGCCACAAGTAGGTTGGGAGACCTCCAGGTGGTCTGGACTTATGCCAAACATAATTTGGAAGGGACATACACAATCAGTAGGTTGGTAAATCTCCAAGAGGGAGGGACGTATGCCATGAGTTGGTTTGAAGACCTCCAAGTGGGAGGGACTTGCATGACATGTAGGTTGGGATACTGCCAATTGGGAGGGACTTGTGCCACAAGTAGTTTGGGAGACCTCCAGGTGGTCGGGACTTATCCCACATGTAGGTTGGGATGGACTTAGGCCACAAGTAGGTTGGGAGACCTCCAAGTGGGAGGGACTTATGCTACAAGTTGGATGGGACTTGCACCACAAGAAGGTTGGGAGACCTACACATGGACAGGACTTATGCTACAAGTAGGATGGGAGACCTCCTAGTGGGAGGGACGTATGCAACAAGTAGGTTTGGGAACCTCCAAGTTGGAGTGGCTTGCACCACAAGAAGGTTGGGAGACCTACATATGGGCAGGACTTATGTTACAAGTAGGTTGGGAGACCTACAAGTTTGAGGGACTTGTGCCAAAAGTAGTTTGCGAGGGACTTACCAACAGGACCTAATTGTTGGGAGACCTTTAATTTAGAGGGACTTGCTCCGCAAGTAGGTTGGAAGACCTCTAGGTGGGAGGGACCTATGCCACAAGTAGGTTATGAGACCTACAAGTGGGAGGGACTTACTCCACAAGTAGTTTAGGAGACCTCCAAGTAAGAGGGACTTACGCTACAAGTAGTAACTTGTGGTCAAATTCTAGCTCATATGTGTATGGCCGAATGGGATTACCATAGTTAATTTAAATTACAAAGTTTTCCTCTTGTTTATTTATAGCAATTTTCATAGTCTTATAAAGGATTTATCGACACACATTACATTTTCTTTAATTCATGCCCCTTCATATTAAAACAAAAATTAAACTTACCCCCCTTTTATCAACCCCTTCTCTATTCTTCTCTTCTCTGATAATGTGTTTACTGGCATGACAGCAGGGCAACATGTCAATCAACTGAGATCCACCAATAGAAAACCACAATTCAACCATTTACTATTCCTAGAGGACAAAATCAAATGCCAACCATTGCTTGCTATGCTGTTTCACTCAAATAAATAAACAATAAAGAAGAACTCTATCACAACTGTTCAATACTGACATAAAATTAGAAAAACTTTATTAGTGCCTCTGTAAAAAAAAGAAGAGTTTTCCATATTTTGTTATTTATGTTTTGATTGGTTCTGTTTTCTCATTTATTTTGAATTGCATTATGGGATTTTGACCCTTCCTCCAACATTTTTATATGAATAGTTTGAAAAAGTGAATGTTATTGACATTTTTAATAGTTTGAAGGCATATATTGTCTAGGTTGGTATTATAAATTACAATACAAACTAAATAATAAACATTAAACAAATTTTCTGTTATTATATGGCTGCATGGTGGGGCAGTGGGTAGCACGTTCGCCTCACAGTAAGAAGGTCGCTGGTTTGATCCTCAGCTGGGTCAGTTGGCGTTTCTGTGTGGAGTTTGCATGTTCTCCCGGTGTTCGCGTGGGTTTCCTTCAGGTACTCCGATTTCCCCCACAAGTAATAAAACATGTGCCATAGGTGAAATGGGTAAGCTAAATTGTCAGCAGTGTATGTGTGTGAATGAGAGTGTATGGATGTTTCCCAGTGATTGCTTATCCAAAATGTGTTTTACGCAGTGGAAGGGCATGGAAGGGAAGAAACATTTGCTAGATAGGTTGGCGGTTCATTCCGCTGTGACGACTCCAGATTAATAAAAAGTCTAAGCCGAAAAGAAAATTAATGAATATGGACTTTTTTAATCTGTGAAATTCTTATCCTAACCATATAAAATGGACTGAAGGTTGGGTTTGATATTTCTTCCTATGGACCTCAACAACTGCAGATGTTTTCAAAAGTGTTGAACAGACTATTCCTCAACATGTTATTTCCACAGTATGCGGAATGACATTTATTGCACTTCTAGATTTTCTCCTTGAGCTTGAACTTTATCATTGACAACTAGGCACAAAAGCGAATGCAGCACACGGCGAACACTGAAGACTTCATCAAATATATCCCACAGTGCTCTGCGTGTGAGAAAGTAGCATCTTGGCGTTCACAGGACATTACAGTCCAATACAGGGATTTGCTGACAGCGAATGTGTGGGAATGAGCACATCTAATGACTGACTTTGATTGAACTTTAAGTGGGTGTTTACTCTTGGTCACTTCATGCATTTTGATCGGCTTGTTGTCTAATTCAGGCTCAATGTTATATAAGACATGTGGTTTAGCAGTCCAGTGTTGCACTAATAGGAGTTTAATTAGCAGTCATTAAGGGTGAACGTTTTGCATACGGATGACAATGCTGTTGAAATGATCCCTGCGGTCACACAGATCTGTGAAAATAACTAAAAATGCTTTCATATACATGCTAGACTAGCATGGCTATATTACTGAGTAAAGAAAGGCCTCAACTAGAAATTGCTAACTGTTGTCACAGCCCACAAGAAAAATACTATAGTAAATTATAGTATGTAATATAGTGTTTTAGAACCATATTAAAGCAAAGTACTTGAATTAATCGTTGTGGTAATTCTACAGCTGCCATAGTAATACAACAATATAGTAATCAAATTAATTAAACAATATTATTGTTTTCTGAGCTGCCAGCTAGCTCTCTGCAACTCTCACATGGTTGAAGCTAAGCAGGACTGCGCCCGGTCAGTATCTGGATGGGAGTCCACATGGGAAAGCTAGATTTCTGTCGGAAGTGGTATTAGTGAGACCAGCGGGTGGCGCTCAACCTGCGGTCTGTGTGGGTCTTAACGCCCCAGTACAGTGACAGGGACTGTATACCGCTCAGTGAGCTCCATCTTTCGGATGAGATGTTAAACCGAGGTCCTGACTCTATGTGGTCGTTAAAAATCCCAGGATGTCCTTCGAAAAAGAGTAGAGGTTTAACCCCGGCATCCTGGCCAAATTTACCCACTGGCCTTTGTCCATCATGGCCTCCTAACCATCCCTATTTCATAATTTGATTCACTTTGTCTCCTCTCCACTAATCAGCTGGTGTGTGGTGTGCGGTCTGGCACAATATTGCTGCTGCCATATCATCTAGGTGGATGCTGCACACTGGTGGAGGATGAGGAGGTTCCCCCCATTGTGCAAAGTGCTTTAAGTGTCCAGAAAAGTGCTATATAAACGTAAGGATTTCTATTATTATTATTATCATTACTATTATTATTATTACAACAACATTATGCTACAATACACCGCCGTTTACTTTAGTAAAAACTAAAGTATACAACAATATTTTATTAGCTCACTTCAGTATGCGGTAGCATTAATTAACAAAGAGTTGTAAATACTATACCAAATATATACTGTATAATTCCTTTTACTATAGTATTTACTTTAAACTTTTATAGCATTTATTTACGTAGAGATGATTAGTAGTAGACGAATAAAGTTTGATGACAAACTATATACTATATATTTTAAATATATTTTGACAAATTTTGAATGGCGCAGTGGGTAGTACGATCTCCTCACCGCAAGAAGGTCACTGGTTTGAGCCTCGGTTGGGTCAGTTGGCATTTCTGTGTGAAGTTTGCATGTTCTCTCCGCGTTGGCGTGGGTTTCCTCCGGGTGCTCCAGTTTCCCCTCAAGTCTAAAGACATGCGCTATAGATGAATTGGGTAAGCTAAATTGTTCGTAGTGTGTGTGTGTGTGTGTGTGTGTGTGTGTGTGTGTGTGTGTGTGTGTGTGCGTGCGTGCGTGCGTGCGTGTGTGTGTGTGTGTGTGTGTGTGTGTGTGTGTGTGTGTGTGTGTGTGTGTGAATGAGTGTGTATGGATGTTTCCCAGTGATGGGTTGCAGCTGGAAGGGCATCCACTGCGTGAAACATTTGCTGGATAAGTTGGCGGTTCATTCCGCTGTGGCGACCCAAGATTAATAAAAGCTGAAAAGAAAATGAATAAATGAAATTTTGAATGTTTTACTCAGTGAAGTCAGAGAAAGTGAAATAGCATGTTGTTTGTTTGTACTAGCCTGATTTAGCATGTTCAAGGTTGTAGACTATGGATTATTCACATGCTTCTAACATGAATTAGCATGTTGTTAACATTTCTAGCACAGTTATCATATTATTAGCATAAAATAGCATGTTGCTTGTTGCTAAAGTGAATGATTATGAATTACCCAGCCTGATCTCATGAGGAAACGTAACTATCTTACGTTTTGTCAGTTTAGTGGCTAATTCGAATGAAAATCAGTCGTATGATTTTTAAAAAGGAGGCGTGGCACCCAACCCCACCCTAAAACCCAACCATCACTGGGGAATAAGCAAATCGTACAAACGAGATCATACAATTCCATATGAATTAGCCACGTAATCAAAAAGGTTACGAATTACCGTAAGATCATGTTGGAATTACCATGTTGTTTGCACAGCAAATAGTCAACATAACTAAGCATATTAACAGTATGTTTCTAACATTTTTAGCACTGTTGCTATCATTTATTAGCATTACAAGCTTCTAAATTTGTAAGCATGACTTTGCGTATTGCTCACATGATTTCATTTTAACATGGCCATCATAATGTTGCATGAATTGTATAGATGTAGGTTGAATGCTCTGTAGGAATTAATTAAATATTTCACACTTTTAATGAAAGTCTGTGAGATATATTTAACAACCATAATTTCAATCAGTTAGAAAGCACATTTGTCAGAACATGTTAAATATCTGACCTAAGTTGTTGTAGCTTAAAAACTCAAGGTGGACATAGAATGAGCAGCTTAAATTGGATTTCAGTATGGCTTTGTCAAGCCAACATAAGATATCAGAAAGTCACAGTAGCATACTCTACTTTACAAGACGTGTCAATATAACGTTCAAGGTGAAGTTCTGTTCATCTGTTCATTCAACATAGTCTTTACACAAAGAGAGCATTCCATGTTACATCAGTGAGTGTGCTGTCAAAATCCTTTCTCACCATTCTTCAATAAAAGCAAATCTGATCAAGCCCCAGTATATTGTCTGGTGACCACTGATAGATACGCAATAGCTGTGAGGCTTCTTTTGTTTCAGCCATTTTATACACACTTGATAAATGTGTGGAGCCTCCTGGCGTAAACAAGTCCAGCATTAGAGACTTGTTTGAACTTCCAAAGCACCCTATGTTTGGTGTTGTTTCGTACTATCGATGGAGAGAAGTCTTCAAAGTCATGAAATCACAGCTCTGAATAGCTTTTGTTTAAGATTTAAAGAACTCGACCTGATCTTTTAGCACTTTTCATTAATACTCATAATAAGCATTCATTCATTTTCTTTTCGGCTTAGTCCCTTTATTAATCTGGGGTCGCCACAGGAGAATGAAACGCCAACTCATCCAGCATATGTTTTATGCAGCATATGCCCTTCCAGCTGCAACCCATCACTGGGAAACATCCATACACACTTATTCACACACATACACAATGAACAATTTAGCCCACCCAATTTACCTATCCCACATGTCTTTGGACTTGTGGGGGAAACCGGAGAACCAAGAGGAAACCCACACGGGGAGAACATGCAAACTCCACACAGAAATGCCAACTGACCCAGCTGGGGCTCAAACCAGCGACCTTCTTGCTGTGAGGCGATTGTGCTACCCACTGCGCCACCGTGCTCCCTCATAATAAGCAGTGTTCTCATATTTAAAAAGTCAGTTCACTCTAAAATGACAATTGTCCAGCCCAATCTCAGGAGGAAAGGTAAGTATTTGACCTAGTTTCAGAAAAGTGGCTTATACTTATGAATTCATGCAATTTACTTCACATGAAAATGTAGTTTTTAAAGGGATATTGGGGGAGATTGTCAACCCAGAATGATGTTTTCGTTTATTGGTTTTGATGATCACTCAGCACATTATCTATTTATATTTATTTCAGGTGGTTTTTCTTAATTTTATCTGAATATTGTTTAAAGATAATATAATTAAAACTAGTTACAATTATTTAAAATTAACTTACTGTACTTTACTGTGTGTGCACGTTTAAGAAGTTCATGTTTACAATAAAAATGTTAGGGTTTTCATTTTTGCTTACTTTTTTATATAGGTTATCCTTTTTAAAAAAAAAAAATAGCTTGGAGTGGTGTCAGGAACACAATTTAATCCAAGAATTTGTCTTTCATGGAATGCAATGTATAATAAATACTATTTTGAAGTACAATAAAATGTCATTGTATAAATATAATTTCTGGTTAGAAAAAGAAAATGGTAGTGTTATATTTGGGACGACACTTAACTCATACTGTACACTAAATGATTGACGTTAATTGCATAATCTATAGTGTGGCAACTTTTGCTTATAGACTTGATGTAACTATTCTAAGTGGAATTTCCAAAGAATTGCTAGTTACCATTCATATTCACTTCATCACTCATTATCTTTATCAGGGGTCGTCACAGTGGAATGAATTGCCAATTACTGTACTCTGGCATATGTTTTATGTGGTGGAGGCTGTTCCAACTGTAACCAAGCACTGGGAAACACCCGCCCACTCTCTTATTCACACACACATTCATTCACCATTCAAATAATAAATAAGATTAGCACGCTTACTTTGTGAATTGGCTTGAATAGGCATGGGCCGGTATAAGATTCTGACGGTATGATAACCTTGGATAAAAATATCATGGTTTCACGGTATCACACTATTGTGCTCACTGCTCTAAAATATGTTCTTTTTAAATGTCTGGGTAAAAAAACTAAAACTTTTTTCTCCTTTGAAAACAATATATTCTATTTTTTTAAAGATTTATGATATTTTGGAGCAGTAAACACGTCAGGTTATATAATTCAAATGAATCATTGACTTCAGCTTTCTTCATTTGTTTCAAAAACACAGATTTATTTACAATTTAAAACGGCATCTTTGTATATTTTTTCTGCTGGAGATACTGTAGTTCTAAAAAAACAAACAAAAAATGTAAATAAAATATCTTACACATAACTTAGGAATAGTATTACTAAAAATTTTGGTGGTTTTAAAACCTTGACTTTTCCAAACCACGGTATACCTTGAAAACGGTTATCATCCCATGTCTAGTTTTGAACATTGGCTGCTTATGTGGATGCTTACTGCATTTTCTCAAAATTCACTTTGGGTCACCCCTCTTAGGGGTTAAGGAAATTGTACTAAAATGTACTAATTAGATTGTACAAATTAGCTACTAAGTCAAGTACTCAACCTGCGGTCTGTGTGGGTCCTAATGCCCCAGTATATTGATTGGGACGCTATACTGCCCAGTGAGCACCATCTTTCGGATGAGAGGTTAAACCTAGGTCCTCCTGATTTTCTGTGGTCATTAAAATCCCAGGATGTCCTTCAGAAAAGAGTAGGGGTTTAATCAAATTTCCCCATTGACCTCCTAACCATCCCCATATCATAATTGGCTTCATCACTCTGTCTCCTCTCTACCAGTCAGCTGGTGTGTGGTGTGCGGTCTGGCACAATATGGCTGCTGTCAGATGCTGCACACTGGTGGTGGATGAGGAGGTTTCCCCCATTGTGTAAAGCGCTTTGAGTGTCTAGTGCAGCAACTTTTATGCAAAAGTGTCATTATCTTCACCTGTTGGTTCGACATACCCATAAAATGCATCACAGTGCGTTTGGGGATTTTCATGTGAACAGTCTTTTTTTTTTTTGTTAAATGAAAGTCGGGAAAACTTACTTACGCACATGTGGACATGACCTGATAATGTCAACATCAACGTCAAACGTACTGTCTCTCCCATAGACACTGCATTAGGAACGCCTTGCCTTAGCAGTCTTTTTTTTGGGGGGGGGGGTTGTTATTTGATGCAAAGATAATAATACAAAGTATAGCTTTAAAATGTACATAATTTTTTTTCTAAAACTTTAAAGGATTTAAGATGCTGATGACCGATAAACGTGTTTTAACTGTATTGTGAATAGGGTCCATACATTTTCAAAACAACGTGACACTTATTTGACACAAACACAATTAGGATCAGAACAAGATGCGTCTTAGAATCTAAAAATCGTATCTAAAGAATAACATCAAAGTTTTAGACATTTCACATTGTCAGTGTCTTTATATTAAAAGGTCCTTTTATTACACCACATAGTGACTGTTATTAAATGATTTAAAGAGCCCCTATTATACATTAATTAGGGTCATATTTTGGTTGTAAGGGTCCCCAACAACAGTCTAATATGCATGCAAGGTCAAAAAAACACTTTCATGGTCTTATAATATGCATTGATATTGTACTAACACTTGTGAAATGGAGGAAGAAACTGATCCATGATGCACTGACTCATGTTCTGATATAGTCCCTTACATCAATCGTCTTTTCTGATCCTTCCTTTAACAAACGGCCGATGAATTCTCTGTTGTAAGCATGTAGTTTCCAGAAGCACTCAAACTGGCTGGGCTATAATGCTGAGGTATTTTTGCAATAATAAGCCTCAACCACTGACTCTTCACAGTTTCATCTTTGGGTGAGGAAAATAACACTAAGTTTCCCTCACACTTTCAATAATCCAGCTGAGAACAGCGTGACTTCATTGAACCGGCGTCTGCTACAGTGTGTGTCTAGCCTTTTTTTCTGTGCTACTGTGCTAGTGGGCAGGGCCGCAGGTTTCAATTTTCCCGGGTTTGCAGATGCAACAACTGGGCGGGGCTTAAGTTTCGTTTCCACGTCGCGCTGAAACAGCTAAAGACTCGTTATCAAGACGAGTTATTTAAAGTACTAGGAGTCGACTCTTTTATAAATGAATCAATAGTTTTAAACACTGTCCACTTTCAGATTTAAGCCTTATCTGGATATTTCACTTCACTTAGAGCTATGTTACACACTACATGGAAGAGCATTTTCAAAAACCCATTATAGGGGCTCTTTAAAAAAAAACGTGTTTCTAACCAACCATTATAATTGAACCCTACAAAAAAAAAGACTTTTTAGTTACATAAATTCAAAACCCACCACATGATCTGCCAAATACAGGTAAAGGAGGGCATTTCTGCTTTCTTTCAAAGCGGCAGAACAGCTGTAAAGAGCCTCGGCCCATCTCTAGACTAGTCCCATATGAATAATCCAGCAGGAAACACAGAAGCTACATTATCAGAGGGAAGAACGGCTCTGTCTGTTGACTCTGAGGAGAATGGCTGGCACTTACCAAGTGTGAGAGCTAATTAAAACACAAGACATGGCACCACACCACCATGGATAGCAGGGTTAAAGGGAAAGCTACACATCTCATTAGCCTTCATCCTTGGACGCGGGACAGTCCGCACTTGTCTAAGCTTTGACTTTAGTCTTTGTGTGACTCTTCACATTGCTTAATTGTTAATGCATCAGCACAAAGAACGTCTGTGCTGAGTTTGGGTCTGCTAGCTGATTCAGGGCGAGGGCAGAATCCACTTAAGTCTTCTGATGTTGCCGATGAGCTCTAGTTGCCCGAGTCTTTGTACTTGAAGCTTTTTGCCATTGCATTATTGGTATCTGGGTGATATTGGATCCATGCTGCTGCTGATGGCATTATATAATCCATTGAGAAACTGGGATTATCTTTGTCAGATGTCTCTTTTGGTTCATGTGCAGGCACTGAATGCGTATATGTGGAGCGATGGTAGATGTTATATAAGTGAATATATATTTGATTCAGCTTATTTGAGGCCCTCAGAGTTCATTCGTCCTTCTCAAATGCCATTAAATTATAATTGTCACTCATTAATGGGAAACTGATTGCTTTGTGTATGTACAGCAGTGCTGTTTTTGGAGAATGATGTTTTCGTTTATTGCTTTTATTGTTTATCCAACACATTATGTTTGATTTTTTTAATCTATTTAGATTTTTTTTCTTCTTAATTTAACTGAATATTGTTTCAAGAGTTCGCCCTTAGCTGATGATTGATTACAAAGCGTGAAAGCCTCGAGCCCGGGGCTCCCCCCGTTGCAGGGCGAGAGGGGAGTCCGAGTTCAGGTAGGTCTCGAGAACTCCCTTGCTTGATAATGGTAGAAGTAGATTATGAATGCTTTAGAGTGAATACTGGATTCTACGCTTGTCTATAATGTCAATTTAGTTCTGTCAATTTACTTGTGTAACATGTTTTTGATCTGTGGGAGGAAACTTACGCAAACACGGGGAGAACATCCAAACTCCACACGGAAACGCCGACCTGGCCAGGTAAGATCTGAGCCAGTGACATTCTTGCTGTGAGGCAATGATGCTAGCCATTAGGCCTCCGTGCTGCCCTGACAAGGAAATGGGAGGAGTAGGGGTGGAAGGGGGGATTCTTCAAGACTAAGATGGCTAAGGTAAGAAACTCTGGTTATTTATAGTGGTTTAAGAATCGTCTGATTGGTGAATCATGCGTTAGCTAATGAGGACCAGCTGCTATCAATCATAAGCACGCGCTCCTCTTGAAATTAGTTTAGAAATAAACTTCACTTAAAGATAATGTATTTAAAATTAATTGTTGATTGTTACACTTTTCCTCATTCAAAAGTATACGAGGAGTCTTGTGTACTCTACAGCTTTGGTATAAGTGTATATAGTGTCATTTTGAAATGCATCTTTTCCTAATAGAAAATTTAACTTTGTTTTTTTTTTTTTTAAGTTATTGTAGCTTTATTCTATGTTGATTATAAAATTATGTAAATCTTAATCAACTACAATGTATGGTGTCCCAGTAGGGCACAACACAAAGACATTTCAAAAAGCAAATATTAACTCACAAAAAATGACATTTCATAAAGCAAAAATTAAGCTCAGAACACAATGGAAATGCTCCCGACCGAGGTGGCAGCAAAGACTATAGAATACACAAGACATGCCCCTTGGGAAATTTTTTACGGTCAACATGAAAAATGAAGCCAGTGTAGACATATTGGGCGGTTTCCCGCCCTATTGGGTGTTTTTGAATTTATTTTTGCATGTAAAATAGGACATAGGCGGGTAGTGAATATTTTGACGGTTTTGCTTTGCAACGCCCGCCCCATGGAACATAGGGCATCCCCATAACCCTTCCCCATCAAACGCCCACAAACTTGTAAACAAAGTAGCTGTTATTTAGGAGATTTGCCATCAAGACCAAGTTGTGCATTATTTCAGAAGACCAACGCGATCTGACGATCATTACCCATAGGATGATAATGTGTAGAAGAGCCATAAATGAGGTTGGTGTCGTGATCTCTTTCTTTTCAAGTGTGCATGCTAATTTTGTTTGATTCAAACGTTTAGAAACAAAACTTATGAGACAGTTGTTTAATTTTATTGGTGATTCCAAATATGAAATGTAATCGTAAACTTGGTAAACAGTTTTAAAGAATTTGATGTTTCCCCATTCAGACAGAATGCCTGAGCACAATGCTCAAGAGGCATTTCAAAGATGGCCGCCAAGTGAAATTACTTGCCTTAAAGGGCACCTATGGTGAAAAATCTACTTTTCAAGCTGTTTGGACAGACATATATGCAGGTATACTGTGTTGACAGTCATATTGGGGTGAAGTAAACACACCCAGTCCTTTTTTTTCAATTTAACAACATTAAAACGGTGGACCAATTGGAGCGGTTTTCAGAACGACCGCAACTTGACGTAGAAGTGTGTGTGTGTGTGTGTGCGTGTCGTGTCCGCGCTGTGTGTGTGTGTATCTTTGTGTGTGCGTATCGTGTCTGCACTGTGTCTGTGTGTGTATGTGTATCTGTTTGTGTGCATGTCGTGTCCGCGCTGTGTCTGTGTGTGTGTATCTGTGTGTGCGTGAACTTTGTAACGGCATTGTGTGTGACTCATCGTAGCTACTCTACAACAAATACTCATTGGTAAAGTAGTATTTCTCACAAACGTTACATGAGATCTTCTTCCTTTATGTCTGTCTGTTGTCTGAATCAACCGAGGGAGGAGATCAAGGCATGCAGAAAGGCACGTAGAAACGGTGGATGGGGAGGACTAGCCTTAAAGGCGCAGTAAACCAAATCCGCCTCCTGGTGCAAAAATGTATAAAATAGAATTTAATAAAATGTATAATAAAAATCTAATGGGTGTTTTGAGCTGAAACTTTACAGATACATTCTGGAGACACAAAAGACTCATATTAAGTCTGAAAAAAGGGGTAACCTTGGTGCCCTTTAAAGGGACTTTGGTGGCAGAGGAACACTGATTTCTTCTTCATTAGGTTGAATGGCAAGTTACAGACCGAAGCAGTTATTACCTTTAGACGCCCCAAGAAATCCATCACAATACATTGCTACCAAGAAACAAGAAGCAAATGTTACCTCTGGGCATACTCGTTGATCTTTAACATCCGCTAAATGAACGAATACTTGTGAAGTGCACACACAATTGCTTGCTTGTGGCTTAACTGTCACCTAGTGGTCCGGAGCATTTCCGTTGTGTTGTGAGCTTAATGTTTGCTTCATGAAATGTCATTGCGTTTTTTTTCTTAAAGCTGTTGTGTTGTGATCTTAATGTTGTTGTGTTGTGAAATTAATGTTTGCTTTTTAAATTGTCGGTGTTGTGTGATTAATATTTGATTTGAAGTGTCATTATGTTGTGATCTTAATGTCGTTGTGTTGTGAGATTAATGTTGTTGTGTTGTGATCCTAATGTTGTTGTGTTTTGATCTTAATGTTGTTGTGTTGTGATCTTAATGTTGTTATGTTTTGATCTTAATGTTGTTGTGTTGTGATCTTAATGTTGTTGTGTTTTGATCTTAATGTTGTTGTGTTGTGATCTTAATGTTGTTGTGTTTTGATCTTAATGTTGTTGTGTTGTGAAATTAATGTTTGCTTTTTAAATTGTCGGTCTTGTGTGATTAATATTTGATTTGAAGTGTCATGATGTTGTGATCTTAATGTCATTGTGTTGTGAGATTAATGTTTGCTTTTTGAAAAGTCATTGCGTTGTGATCTTAATGTTGCTGTGTTGTGAGATTGTTTGCTTTTTAAAATGTATTGCGTTTTGATCTTAATGCTATTGTGATCTTAATGCTGTTGTCATCTTAATGCTGTTTGCTTTTTGACATGTAGTTGCATTATGATCTTAATGTTGTTTTGTTGTGAGATTAATGCTTGCTTTTTGAAATGTCATGGAGTTGTGATCTTAATGTCATTGTTTTGTGATCTTTGTGTTGTGAGATTGTTTGCTTTTTTAAAATGTATTGTGTTTTGATCTTAATGCTGTTTTGATCTTAATGCTATTGTGATCTTAATGCTGTTGTGTTGTGAGATTAATGTTTGCTTTTTGACATGTATTTGCGTTGTAATCTTCATGTAGTTGTGTTGTGAGATTGCTTGTTTTGAAATGTATTGCATTTTGATCTTATTGTTGTTGTGTTGTGAGATTAATGTTTGCTTTTTGAAATGTAATTGCGTTGTGATCTAATTATTGTTGTGTTGTGAGATTAATGTTTGACTTTGGAAATGTAGTTGCGTTGTGATCTTAATGTCGTTGTGCTGTGAGATTAATGTTTGGTTTTTGAAATGTCATTGCGTTGTGATTTTATTGTCATTGCGATCTTAACGTTGTTGTGTTGTGAGATTGTTTGCTTTTTGAAATGTTGTTGCATTGTGATCTTAATGTTGTTGTGTTGTGAGATTGTTTGCTTTTTGAAATCTTGTTGCATTGTGATCTTAATGTTGTTGTGTTGTGAGATTGTTTGCTTTTTGAAATCTTGTTGCATTGTGATCTTAATGTTGTTGTGTTGTGAGATTGTTTGCTTTTTGAAATCTTGTTGCGTTGTGATCTTAACGTTGTTGTGTTGTGAGATTGTTTGCTTTTTGAAATGTTGTTGTGTTGTGATCTTAATGTTGTTGTGTTGTGAGATTGTTTGCTTTTTGAAATGTTGTTGCGTTGTGATCTTAATGTTGTTGTGTTGTGAGATTGTTTGCTTTTTGAAATGTTGCGTTGTGATCTTAACGTTGTTGTGTTGTGAGATTGTTTGCTTTTTGAAATGTTGTTGCGTTGTGATCTTAACGTTGTTGTGTTGTGAGATTGTTGGCTTTTTGAAATGTTGTTGCATTGTGATCTTAATGTTGTTGTGTTGTGAGATTGTTTGCTTTTTGAAATGTTGTTGCATTGTGATCTTAATGTTGTTGTGTTGTGAGATTAATGTTTGACTTTTGAAATAGCTTCATTGTGATCTTAATGTTGTTGCGTTGTCATCTTAATTTTGTTGTGTTGTGAGCTCAATGTTTGTTAATGCTTTTTAAAATGGTATTGTGTTGTGCACTACTGGGCCACTGATATTGATTCTGACACTGATTCTGTCATTTTATATTTATTATCAATAACTATTCATTCATTTAAAAAACTATTCCTCTCCAACTTGATTTTTCAGCAGCAAAATAATTAACGGGATCTAGCTTCCAAATGGTGTAACAGAAGTCTTGTTGTGGAAATAAAAAACTAAGCTGGTGTGGGAGGAGCAGCGTTAGATTGGCAGAAGACAAGAGATCCCAGAAGGGCTCGTTGTGACTGAGAGAGACTCGCGCCAGCAGCAGCAGATCAACAGCCTCTCATTCATGAAGATGCGCTTCAGCCGCGACACCTGTGTTTTCGGCTGAATTCAACCAGTGTCACGAAGCGCTATGCACTCACCTCCTCCTGCCAAACACACATCTGGAAACTTGCAGGGTTGATGTTGGACACACTGTAGAACTGAACTTTTTTTTCCTTATGGGATTGAGCCGGGCGAGTATGAAGAGCGCTGTCAGCATCTGGAAGTCTCCATAGGCGTTATAGGAGTCTTTATTCAGAAGGATGCTGGAGGGAAATGCCTGCAGACAGAGAGGATGAGATTTGTGGAAAGGCGCTGGAGCTTCTGTCCGATCTGTGCTCGAGGGGAGAGGTGCACAATGAAAACTGCCAGGATTTCACTTACTATTTTCGCGATCTCGGGAGACCCAGATATTCGGACTCCGGTAAGGAGCTTGTTTGATTGGTGTCGATTAATATAGTGCAACTTACTCGACAAAAACGCCGAAAATAGTAGCGTTTGACTTCTTTAAAAGTATATACAAAGCTTAAACTTGTTGTCGTGAGGTAATTTTTCCTCGCTCCGAAGTTATTTGGATTGACTTTTTGTGTTTAAACGATGTCATTTTGTGTTGTACGGTCGACTTTGGTCCACGAAAATACGAGTTTGTCGTTAAAGTGAACCGCACCCATTTAATGAATAAAAACATTATTAACGCTGATATTAATAATTAATCGCATCTATTTTCAGTCATAATTTGCTTTTCAAAAATAATGTTTATGCACCGTTTGATTTATCCTTAACACCCATTACATGAGGTAAATTAACTATAATTTCATTATATTAAAAGATTGCTTAATTGATTCATTTTAATCAATTTGTGGTTACCGTGGTTTTCATTGTATATAAATATACTTTGTATAAGCCTATATATATATATATCTATATATATATATATCTATATATATATATATATATATATATATATATATATATATATATATATATATATATATATATATATATATATACATAAAGGGGTGGTTCTTTTTTATCCAAAAGTGAACCTTTTTGCAGTTATTTGCCTAATTTTCTATTAAATTATTATATCTAAATACTGCATTTTAGTGATATTTTAAGCACTATTTTAGCTGGATTAGCTTGTCGGATGGTCATCATAACCACACTTTTTGATGTACCAAAAACATTTCCTAAAGATTTAGAATAAAAAATATATGAATAAATACTTATTTTTAAAAAGCAAATTTATTACATGCAATATCATTAGAAAACAATAGTAATCTGTTGAAGTTGTAAATTAAAAACTTTAGTCTATTGTCATTTATTAGCCAAATAACAAACTGGCCAGCACATTGAACTTTCCTCTGTCAGAATTTGGCCATTTGCATATATAATAATCATAATAATAATAATAATAATGTAGAGCTTGATTTTTCTAGGCTCTCTTGTAAGAAAGTACATTTGAAAATCCATGCAAAACAATAGCCTAATTAGTATTTAAATTAATATAATTTGGGCCGCTTTTAGTGCTTTACAGCTTTTTATTGGTCATTTTTTGTTTTAATAAGGTCCACGATTTTGAATAAAAGTTGCTTGTCTAATATTTTCTCTATTTAACAACAAAACAGTTGGTCAGTAGTAAAAGATGACTTTACTTCACTCAGATTGTATGTTTTCTTGTACAGCTGGATGTTGGATGAAAAAGAATTGTTAGCATTGGTCAAACTGATTAGCTGAAGTCATGACAGCAAATAGAAGATTCCACTTGATCTTTAAGCCTTTATAGATGGGTTATTTTCACAATTTATGATGTCATAGTAGTCAAAATAGGGGTCTTTCGAACCATCCGAACCCCAACCCCCCCACAGCTACAGGCCTGTTTAAAATATAACATCCAAATAAAAATGATGGTGAATTCTGGGATCCCCTCCTTTTTTAAGTATACATAGTATGGCAACAGGTAAAAAGGCAAATGATAAAGCATATGCATCATGTATATTATATTGGAATTTTCTTTTTAAGTTACCTAATTATTTTATTGTTTGTGAACACTGTACTTATCACTAAACTACTTTGCATTAGTAGCATTTCTTTCAATATCATGTAAAAAAACGAAGAAGAAAAGACTGGATTTGGATGATAAACAGCCTAATTAATTATTTTGAATTTAGTCAAATTTATTATTTTTGTATATATTTTAAAATTTTCTAGGTATAATTGTCATTTCTTTATTAATATATCTAATTTACGTTGACGCACACACAAACAAGCCCCAATCAGCATTCCCAACAGTCCAGTATTAATGACCTATTTAGAGCTGTCCTGTATTTTACCATTCAGAAATGCAGCCTACATTCATTCAGATTTAATGCTGCCTGTTAGAAGTGGTATAATTTTAGCACTAATATTCCCGCAGGAGCCTTAATAACCTGTTTTGTATATTTATGCATTCAAAACTTAATTTAAGCATGCAACTACAAAACAGGTATTCATTATTCACACAATATTGAACCCTCAAAACAACCTGTCACTGATGACAGAAATAGAGCATTGACTTTAACTAAACTTTCGCTTCATTCATGCCGTTTTGATCCTCAGAGACCCAGACAGAGCGTTTGACTGGAAGCCATTAGGTTTCCACCCCACCCTTGTACTCTTTCTCCTTTACCATTACCCGGCATTGACATCCGCTAACGCGAGGCCTACATACTCATGGGACTGCGATTCATACGCGTAGGTCGTCAGCTCAAGATGGATTGTACAAGAATTTAATGAAAGGGAACAGCTTCAGGTTCAGAGGAGGCCAGTAAATAGTGATGGGGAATTCACATACGTTGCTGTAAAGTGGCGGTTTGGTGGGAAGCCTTTTGTAATGGAACCCAAGGGAATGTGGCACTCTGAGAGGTTAATAAGACATCACTGTAACGGATGACTTGCGACGACACCTTTTACGACATGTTGTGGACATATATTGACAGATCTGTGTGTAACTGACAGACCAAACACTGGAAAGACAGTAGGTGCATTTAAATTGGCCTACTTTCTAGGGCTGCACGATACTGAAAAAATATGCTGTTGTTGAGTATTGAAATATTTCCCTATGTTTTTTTTTTAAATCATTTATTTATTGATTGATAATAAAATAAACAGGTAAAGATATTTTTCAGATCAAATTAATTGATTAATTCAGGCTAAAAAGTTGTCGAGGTGCAAACATTTAGTCTTTTAAACACTATGAATGAGTGAAAACCACATCAGCTGATATGCTGACTCTCAATGGCTGTCGTCATTTTCCTCTGTTTTTTACTCCAAAAAAAAAATATTGCTTCTTGTTCAAATTGTACTTGTACTTATTTAAAATGAGCTGAAACGACAAAATTCCTGAGATTTTATCGCGGAAAACTTAATTGTTTTATGTTCAATCCACTTAAATTTGTTAAGTTGACTTAATCCGTTTTAGCTGGGACAACATGAACGAATTGTGTGGAATCCTGCATTTTTACAGTGTTGACCCCCACCGTAAGTATTTATGTTAAGCTCCGGGTTCACCTTTTGGGCTGCTCCAGCCAATAGCAAAACAGCAACTACTAAGGAGGTGGGGATAAAGATAGTAAGGCCTCATTTAATTGGTCAAATTTAGATGAAAAACCAATGCATAAAATATATGTAATTTATCACACTTATATTGCATCTACTCTTATTACAATAATGATAATTCTGCGATATATTGTGCACCCCTATTACTTTCCTTCTATATAGTATGTGAAAAGCAGTAAGTGAGCTCAGTTGTATGTTAGAATTCATAGTATTTGAAAAACAGTAGACAAGAAGTGCATTGATGACCAAGTACTTCCAGCGAGATTCTGAAGCGCACATCCAGTGGACACTATACTATCCTATGATGCTACATGAGAAAATTTATGAATGGCAGTGAACATCATGTTATAATGACAACATGGTGGATGTAGGACATATGAATTACATTCATACTATGCAGATTGTATGTGGTTGTGAAGTAAAACTGCTTGTGAAGTAAAATGCTACTTGTGTGGTGGGTTGCAGCAAATGTCTCTGTTTTATGCTAGCAGCACTTAAAGAATTAGTTGATTCTAATTGGCTGATGAACATTCGGTTTGTTTTACAAGATTTGTAGGGAGTGTTTCCCTTTCTTACGACAGAACAGTAGCTAGAAGGGAAGCAAAGATGGATTGATCTGGAAAGGTCCAGGAAACTCGGGACACCAAAAATGCAGTGGCGCTATATTCAGTTCGGTGGGCTAAGAACTATTGGTGCCAATGCTGATGAACATTCTAAGGTCGCGTTTACACTAGTGGATTTTCGCTTAAAAGTGTAATTTTAGAATGAAAACACTCCTCATTTAGACTGCCGTTTTTAGTGTTTCAGAAAAATCACTGTCCACAATATTGCTCTGGGATGCAAACTTTTGTGGTTAAAAAGTATATTGGTTTAGATTTTTTTTTTTAAGAAAATGAATGATCATTTTGCTTGAGATCAATTTTAGATCTTTTTGAAGCTGCATTAAAACGGCAACATGACAGTACAAACCACTGAGCACCATAGAAGTCCACTATATGTAGATTTTTCCTCAAAAACAATTCTAATGGTTCATAGTTTATAATCATTCATTAATTTTCCTTTGGCTTAGTCTCTTTAATCATCACACACCTTATCTAACATATGTTGGATACGCCCTTCCAGCTGCAACCCAGTATTGGGAAACATCCATACACACTCATACACTAAGGCCAATTTAGTTTATTCAATTCACCTATACCGCATGTCTTTGGACTGTGGGGGAAACCGGAGCACTCAGAGGAAACCCACGCAAACACGGGGAGAACATGCAAACTCCACACAGAAATGCTAACTGACCCAGTCAGCACTTGAACCAATGACTTTCTTGCTGTGAGGTGGCAGTACTAACCCCTGAGCCACCGTGTCGCCCATAGATTATATTTAAAGTAATATATTTATTATTTATCACTAATTTGTGAGGTGTGGTTACTTTCAGTCCCTGAATTCTGCCAGTGATGAGCTACTGACTGTGAAGGTTGTGTACTATTATGTGAGTCACATTTATTCATAGCCATCCTCACCTATTGTTTCTCTACCGTTGGCATTTGGACTGTCACTAAAGTCTTCGATTGGTCGACCTCTAAACACTTTCCTTCCCTGCGGCTGAAAAATACATTTTTACTGTACATCTCGCCATCAGATTTGCAAACAGCCTCACAGACTCATTCTGATTGGCCAACAGCTGCTAGCATCTGTGCTCTGCCACCTGGATGTACAGAAGCAGAAATAAAAATAGACATTCATGAGAGGTTGAGCAGGGTGAACACAGTGTTTCGCAAATTGCCTAAATGCATCTGCACGCTCATTACACCTACTGTATGGTGCGCGTGTTTGTGTTCATATGTGAGAAAATACTCAAATGAAAAAAAACGTGTCTGGGTTCATGTCACACCTGCTGATGCTCAAACTGACACCTGCTTAAAAAGATGCATAACAGCACGGTCCCTGGGAATGGAGTGTTGTATGACTGGCTTGTTAAAATCAACATGCAAATTGAGATTGGAGAGGCATGTGACAGTTAAAATTTTGCTGACATTTCTTACAGACAATTCAGGTGTGCTTGTTTTAATAAGAGGCTTCTCCGGTTCATATGTAGAAATAAAAAATAAGCAAACAGTAATGCTAAGAAACTCGACACAGAGGAACATAAACACCTACTGCTAGCTAGCGTTTCTGAAGTGTTATTGCAGAGCAACACACACAGCGCGCAGAAGTATAAATGCACGGCTACGCGCATTGCATGCGCCATGGGTCACGCCGATCACTTGACGCAGCAGTATAAACCAGGTTTAAGTCCTTAAATTGTCAGGGCCTGGCCCAACGGAATGAACCGCCAACTATTCCTAGCTATTAGCTACTATTTGCTAGCCCTTCCAGCTGCAACCAAGTACTGGGAAACATCCATACACATTCACACACACACTCATACACTATAGCCAATTTAGTTCATCCAATTCACCTATACAGCATGTCTTTGGACTTTGGACTGTGTCTTTGGACCCACGTGAACACTGGGAGAACATGCAAACTCCACACTGAAGCACATATTGGAAAAAAAATGGAAACATATTTCCCTTGTTCTTTCCAAAAAAGTTTCACGTCTTCACAACACCATTTTCAAAACCATCTGAGTCTACACATTAAAAAACCAACACACGCTCATTGGGAAAATGTGCGCAGGGATACAGTCTTAAGAACAGAGAAATATGTGCTTGTGGGTACATCTGGCTGCATTTTGTGTGTAAAATGATCGTCATGGAGTGGTACTTACCACCATATAGATGGCTTTTTCGGTGTGACTAACTTACTTGGTAGCTCACCATGAAAGCTCTCAGACAAGGGTTAGAGTCTAGAGAAGGACGGTTCCAGAAACTAGGTAAAACGAACCCTCCCAAAAAAGCAGTGTGACGTTGTGATAAAAGCAGGTGGCCACAATGCCTTTTCTTTTTTTCTTTGCTTATGAAAACACTAAACACTTTCGGTTGTGTTTAAGGAAGGGAATGTGTGGGTCAGTTGATATCAAGCTTATATATTATGCACAACAACAAGCCAACCAGCTTCTCTCACAGACGTGCACAAGAAAGACATTTCACAAGTTCACACTTGCAATAGTTACAGAATAAAGTGTATTTGGCGTGCTGTCCGGGGAGAGGGCTCTGAGCTCGGGGAAGACACCCCAACTCGAGTTTTTCCCCTTATCAGGAAACAGAGAGGAATTGGGATTCGAGCGAAGTATCTAGCCCGGCCCCAGAACGCTCCCCCCGGGATTGTAATGTTTAAGAGGTGAGGTGACGGGGTGGTGGAGGGATGCTAAAGTAGTAAGATGCTGCAGGTAAGACAGCTTTGGTATATATAGGGGTTTGGTCAAGAACTGATTGGATAATAGAATAATTGTCAATGACATAATTGATACTGAAACTTCTGTGCGTGCTCCTCCCGAAATTTGTTTATAAAACATCACTAAGATACGCAGAAATGTATAATGGCCTCTGGTGGGTGTACAAAAAACACGTATGAGAAATTGTGCCCCAGTAACATATTTGAGATTGTAAAAATTGTACACAGCTCCCTCTAATGGATTTTAAAAACAAAAACTGCAAGAAGACGTAGCCCCTGGTACATATTTCTCGGTTTTCAAAAATATATCCCTGGGCACATGATTCCAATGAGCTTGGGTTGACAAAAACGCTGTACTACTGATGCCAGGTCAGTATTCTCTGTTGATGTCAGCTTAATGCCTTCAGCCATAATATTCTTAACCACGCGCCTCTTACTGTTAGTTTGCTACAAGGGAATGACATGCAAAAAACAAGCCCATGCACACATCATCGTTTTCAAATACTTTTGTTTTCGGGTTTTTACATGGATATGACACAATTTATACATTTTCAGTCCCAAAAACCACATTGTAGTGTAAATAAACAGTCAAAACGTATAAAAAGTTTTCCTTTTTGTCTGAAAAGTCGTTTTAATGGCCCCTTACACACATTTTTAATATCATGATAAAATTCACCAAAATGCTCATGTAACAACCCACTATCTCATTCATTCATTCATTTTCCTTCGGCTTAGTCCCTTTATTCATCAGGGGTTGCCACAGCGGAATGAACCACCAACTTATCCACTGCATGTTTTACACAGATGCCCTTCCAGCTGCAACCCAGTGCTGGGAAACATCCATACACGCTCATTCACACACATACACTACGGCCAATTTAGTTTATTCAATTCACCAATTACCGCATGTCTTTGGACTGAGGAAACCAGTCTGATCTCACAAGAAAATGTAAGTATTTTACGTTTTGTCAGTTTAGTGGATAATTTGTACGAGTTCAGTCGTATAAATATTTATGATTTTAAAAAGGAGGCATGGCACCCAACCCCACCCCTAAACCCAACTGTCATTGGGTGATGAGCAAATCGTGCTAAATTGTACGAATGAGATCGTACAAATTCATACGAATTAGCCACTAAATCAAAAATTTACAAATTGCTGTGAGATTGCTTTGGAGAACCCATGCCAACACAAGGAGAACATGCAAACTCCACAGAGAAATGCCAACTGACCCAGCCGGGACTCGAACCTTCCTTCTTGTGAGGCGACAGTGCTAACCGTGTTGCTCCACCCACTGTCAATGAAACATATTTTATTTCTTAATGTAATACTTACAGTAGTCAACATTTTAAGTGGGTCAAAACCTTTCATCAAAATTGTCTTAAAACTATTCAACAACACCCATTCTTGTCTTAGGTCAATTTCGAGATACTTTTTTGATCCACTTTAAATGTTGACGACTGTATATTCCTGTTAGGAAGTTTTTGTTTTATTTGGTTGACACTTTAGAAAAAGTTTATAAGCATGTACATTTAGTTAATTTAGAAACAAAAAGAAATTCTTAAACATCTAATGTGCTAGTTTTTGAAAAGCTAAACCTGATTTCCGGCAAGAATATAGTTACAAAGAAGCTGGCATGGTGTCAAAAATGATAGAAAGAAAGCAAAAAAATATAAAAAAAAAAAAAAAAAGTCAGTTTTTGCTGAAAGAACAGACAACTTGGAGGACAGCAATCGCAATCTTTTTTTTTTTTTTTTTTTGGAGGGGAGAGTAATGGTAAACAAATTCGCTTTAAGCCAGTGTCATTAATCTTGAGTTGGATAAGTGAATAATGTGATGTCAGAGCTTAGAAATGAGTTTAGTGTCTTGTGGGATTGTGAAACCATTTTTAAACCGTGAGACGCAATCTTTAGTTTCCATATTTGTAACCGACACAGATGCAACATGAAGATGTTTCCATAGAGATGGACAGCTCTTTTTGAATGCTTCTTGTTAATGACTTGAAACTAAGAAATATCCACATTGAGTGAGGTAGCTCAGTCGCTTTTGACTCCTTTAAAAAAATCAAACTCCCTTTCACTGTGTCAGTTTACTTGGAATGGCAGTTCCCATGCAATATATGAAGAGAGAATGTTTGTCAGAGTTTCATCTAAATGGACATATGTCACACACTTTTTTCTTTTCTTTTTTTTCAGAAATGAAAGTTTTTAGCTAAAAATAAAATGTAGATTATTTTTAAAGCCAGTCAAGCTAATTCTCATTCAACTATGCCTCCACACTTTTAACATTGTACATTTTAAAAATCGATTCGTTATTTTTCTTAAAGTGAGTATACACGTTGTTACCTGGAACTGTTTAGTTGACTTAATATCTGTAATCATGCACATAATTAATTTACGTATTAGTTTTAAGAAAACGGGTTTACAAACTTTTCAAGTAAAATCGAATTATTGCGCTTTACAGTGTAAATAAAACAAAGATTATTGGAGTATGTTTGCAAGAAAATACTTCAGTATTTCTGCTTCAAAATGTAGCGCTTAACTCAATATCTTGCAGTTTTCTTTTAATTATATGTGAGCTTTTCCAGCACTTTCTGCTAGTGAAAATTGTTCAAAAGTGTTATGAAAGGCAATTGAAATGTTTCATTTTATGGCAGAACAAACATTTGATTGGCTGATTTAACTGTTCGATTGGACTTTGGCTGATCATTAATGCTAATTTTACTTCCTTTTTTAAAAATTAATTATTTTTAGCAAAGACCTGATCAGAAAAGCTATTAATTGATTAATAATATTCCATGTTTTTGATTTAGGAATGCACCAATATGAAAATAATACAAATACAGCGTACAACTGATTTTATTATATTTTATAGCCTTAATTGCAGGTCTTTCTTTTCCCAATTTTGAAGTCCTCTTTCTGGACTTCTAAGATTTTTTTTCAATGTCATGTCAGTAAATCTGTTTATTGGAAGAAGAAAAAACTATTTTGCTTTAAAACGTACAATACACTTGGATATCTACATCGTATGATTTTTATTGTCAGCCAAGAGTAAGGTTTGGTGTCCTATTTAGCTTACCTTTAGATTCCCCCATTGAAACATTATGCATGAAATGTTATCGCACTGAATGTGTGTCCCAGTGAGGCTGCTAGTCGGAGCATGTTTTCTGTTGCATCATTTATTCATATTGTGTGTCTGTATCTTAACTCCAAGGATACAGTGGCTGTAGAGGATTGTGATTTTTCTTTAAAGTGCATATATTTTAACCAACAAACTCTGATGGTAACATTTTAATGTATCAAATTGGGTGTGCGGCACGTTGGCTCAGTGGTTAACACTGTTGCTTCACAACAAGAAAGTCTCTGGTTTGAGTCCCAGCTCGGCCAGTTGGTGTTTCTGTGTGAAGTTTGCATGCTCTCCCTGTGTTGGCATGGGTTTCCTCGAGGTGCTTCAGTTTCCGCCACAGTCTAAAGACATGCCTATAGGTGAATTGAATAAACTAAAGTGTGTGTGTGTGTGTGTGTGTGTGTGTGTGTGTGTGTGTGTGTGTGTGTGTGCGTGTGCGTGTGTGTGTTAGGGCTGCACGATTAATCAAAAAAAGATTGTGTTCTCCATTTGATGCCCTCCCACACAATCTTAATTCAGCTTTTCTACGATTCTGCCAATTATATTTTCAAGTTCAGGAAAGAAGCATACAGGCAGTGGCACAAGTCTTCAGATTGTTTTATATACGTTGCTCAGCAATGTGGACACCACTAAATGGTGTTGAACGAGTCACATACTGTATTTAAAATGTGTAATTCACCCAAAAATGTCATTTCTGTATTCATGTAATGACTTATTCGCAGCCGCGAAATCACACGTGAGCAGACGCACCACAAAGTTGAGGCGCGCAGCTGCGAGTGATGTCTGCTTCAGACAACAGAACCTGCATAGGCTGTAAATAACAGGTAATATAGTTGTAAATAATGTTCAGTTTGTTGCACAGAGCGATAGTTTGGGAGCCGCGCAGGAAGTATGAAGCATGTTTTTTGTTTTTTCCTCGCTGAAATAGCTGGCAGTTCATTCCCCTGTGGCGACTTTTGAAATAGAGACTAAGCTGAAGGAAAATGAATAAATGAATGAATGAATGAATGAATATGTGTATTCAGTTGTATTCGTACACTTGGAGTTGGACCTTCACACTTCATGTTTTATTAAACACGTATTTGTTTACATGTTTATATGTTAGTTTAGCAAATTGGTGGCTAATTCTTGTGAATTTGTGCAATCTCATTGTAGTTTTATGAACTGGGCTTAAGACCTCTCTTTTTTTCTGTTTGCCAACTAACATGCACGATAAAAAATGCTGGGATGTGTTAACCCAACACTTGGTCAAATACACTAAAAAATTACTTTTGGTGTTTGTTCAAACCACTTGTTAAATATGAGTTGAACCAACACAATTCTTAAAAATTTTGTTGACAACTAATTTTATGTTCAGTCCTCCTAAATTTGTTTAAAAAAATATTAAGTTTACTTAACCAATTTGTGTTGGGACAACATGAAGGAATATTGTGGAACCCAGCATATATAGACAAACCCAACTGTTTGGTTCAAAATTTAATTTAAGTGTAATTCAAAAAATGAAGCCATATTTGGCCAAGTATGTCCATATTTGACCCAACAATTCGGTTTATAGAACTCAGCATTGTTAGTGTCACAATCACCAGCGATCTAGTCCATACAGATCACTGCAGAACTACAAATCTGCCACCAAAAGAACTACAAATCCTGTCATGCACCACACACTCACACCTGTTCCGGTTCTTCTTTGATTACACACACACAGCTGGGAGCTGCTCAAGGACTGATTACATGGACCATATATACAGCACACAAACACACAGACTTTTTCTGAGTCCTGTTATCTATTAAAACTGTGACATTATGACGTTGTTTCCCTTACTTTGTCTAGCCGTGTTTTGACCACAATTTATGCTTATTCCTTGCTTTATTAGGGGTCGCCCCAGCAGATTGAATGGCCAATTACTCTGTCATATGTTTTTGACAGCATTTACTGTTTTGCAAATTGGTGGCTAAATCATATTTTGTACAATCTAATTTGTACATTTTCATAAGCATATTTATGTTTTCCGAACTTATTTTATTTGGAATTCTTGCTTAATTGAAAAAATAATACATTAGTTAGATTTTCTTTCGATATCTGCTGATTTTAACACAAAGCATGAGCACTATTAGGCAATACAATTTGTATTATATTAATCAATATAAGCCATGATAAGAGAAGAAAATGGATTTCCAAATCAAAATAGTCTTCTTAATTCCCTAAAATGTTTCTCTCAGAGAGGAATGTTGTTGTATTCAATGTGTGCTGGATGTCATGCACAGTTTAGAGCAATGTTTCACAAATGAATCCCATGCTTAATTTACGTTGTCACTGAAATCCCTCAGAGTCTATTAAAGTCTGTGGAACATTGTTGAATGCTAATAATACTGATTACACCTTGACTGCATTACAGAGGAAGAAATGATTAATCCGTTCAATTTATGATTTCCTGCTATGAAGCCTGCAAGAGGATCTGTTTGGTCAAATGATTTGTGCTCGCTTTTATAAGCCAATTTAAGCCCAGCCAGCTCAAGAGACCAGCACTTGATATATTGGAGCAGTGTTGGTTTTTTTAATGATTAAGTTCGACGTATTACTCATTATTATAAAAACTAAAAATCCAATACATTTTACTCTCTTTTAAATATATTCAGTACTCCAATTGATTCAAAATATTTAAAGAGTTTAATAGATATATTTAATGTTTTTATTGAATTACCTTTATATTGGTCTTTATTGTATAACACAAAATTAGACATTTTGCGTAATGTTCACGCTGCTCTTATCCATGCAGTAAATAGTGATCACATGGTTTTTATGGTGCTTTTTTGCGCTAATTTTGTAACTTGTCACTTATTAATGTATTCAAAAGTGTCATTTGTTTTTCTTCTTAAATACTTTTTGTTTTCTAGAAAGTAAAACTCATAGGTTCTGTAAATATATTGCTTGTTTTTGACAGAACTATCACTTTAAGTGCATCCATTGAGGTGTGCTAACCTTAAGAGTGGTCTGAACGTATATATATATTGTATATTTTTCCACCGATATAGGAGGAAAAGATTGGAGTGGACAGAAAAGCAAGCAGGAGGCAGGGTCCTCTGACAGGGATTCACTAAAAGCATCCCTGCCTGGGTGGCCTAATTCAGAGAAGCCATCTCTAGAGAGAGAGAGAAAGAGACAGAGCTAGTCAGAGACTCTTAAATGTAGCATCACTTACCATGCATTCAGAAGCCAGAGTTCAATTCTAACCTAGATATTACTGATGTCCTTTATAAAATATCTAAATTTTTATGTCACCATAAATGTTTGGAATGGTCTGTTTGGAGCAGAAAGTTAATTAAATGACTTAAACAGATGAGTTTTTTTGAAAGTCTTCATTTCTATAGCTGTGTCATCAATTATTTGGCCTGTCTGTTGAGTTAAGTCCAGTAAGGACCACGTATAGGTTGCATAAAACTTGATAGTTGAAGGATATTAGGATGTTATACATCTATGTTAGATTCTATTAATGAAATATGTTGTATAGCATGAGACTCAATTGACTACATTGATGTAAAATCTACACTACCTGAAAAAAGTCTTGTCGTCGATCCCAGTTGTAAGAGCAACAAATAATAACGACTTCTAGTTGATCATTTGCAAAAGTCACAGAAGGTTGATTTCTTTCAGATGAATCATCTGTTGAAATCCATCCCAATCATTACAAATACTGCAGAAGACCTATTGGAACCCACATGAACCCAAGATTCTTATAAAAATCAGTCAAGTTTGGTGAAGGAAATATCATGGTTTGGGGTTACATTCAGTATGGGGGCCTGAGGACATTTGTGCTGCACATTTTATTACAAACCACAGGAGAGGGCAAATTCTTCAGCAGGATATTTCTCCTCATACTATAACCTCCACATCAAAATGCCTGAAAGCAAAGATGGTTAAGGTGCTCCAGGATTGGCCAGCCCAGTTACCAGATATGAACATTATTGAGCATGTTGGGTAAGATGGAGGAGGCATTGAAGATAAATCCAAAAAATCTTGATGAACTCTGGAAGTCCTACAAGAACGCTTTCTTTGCCATTCCAAATGGCTTTAATAAAAAGTTATTTGAGTCATTGCAGAGATGTACTGCATGGGTGCAGTCATCCACTCCACCTCTCGTTCTTTTTCCACTCCACCACGACTTAATATTCCATACTGTACATTATTTCTGTTAAGTGGCAAGACTTTTGTCCAATCAAAGTCAGACATTAATGTCCTAATTAAATAACTAAAAATCAAGCCATGATCATATTCAATTTTGGTAAAGGAAACGTAGTCTAGAGATCAACTAGAAGTCAAGTTATTCCTAAAACTTGGATAGGCGACAATATTTTTGTCAGGTAGTGTACATCAAATTGACATCTAACATTTGTATGAAAATTTGATTTTAGATGTGTGTTTTTTTACACAAATGGGCTTTTTTGTATCGTTATTTTGGTGGTTAAAACAGCATCAATATGTGGATGTCAAATAGACATCAAGGTTTTAATGTTGTTTTGACATCAACGTTACCCAGTATCGTTTACAATAGTCAGTTATGTACTGCCGCTTAAAATTCTCTCGCTTTGTTAAAGTTTGTTTTTTCGTCTAATGTTTATAAATGGCTACTGTTTTCCTAGCTATTGGCATATTCAACATAAGACAAGATTTTCTGTGCAGTCAGCACAATGCACTCTTTCATGAGCCCAAAACAGATTTTCGCTTTATCTGGTATTATTTTCAGCTTTGCAAGCAGCCTGTGGTAAAAAAAAAAAATATGTGCATCACTTCAACTTAAACTGTACTGAAGTGAAGATGATACAGATCAGTCAGGATCTGAAATGTGTTCAAAATGCTTGAAATCTGTCTTGTGAGTTTAAAAAACATAACAATAATGGTAAATAAGTTGGTAAATTTCAACAACAACAAAGTTCTCTCATGAAACCCTATTGGTTGTGCAGGCTGATAAGTCCTATTCAATCTGCTAACAACTAAATGGTGCAGGTGATTGGTTGTTGTTGCCTTAGCAGCTAATAAGCTTGCTCTTCAACATTTAAACACCTTGTGCAGTGCTGTTTACACTAGCCCTCTGCAGTGTTTTCAGGGACCTGTGTATAGATCTGCTACGAGGGATCATGTATGTTATGTTATCAGAAGTATGTTATGTTCTTAGACATGACTGTGAATATTCTAGCAGTAGAAAGTCTCCATACTTGCTATGTGCCAATAATCAAAGCAGCAGCAACATAACAGATTTATCCTGCTGCTAAGACCAACCACATCAACATTATCATATGCACATTCATTACTACAGTACACTAAACCTCTCCAAGAGTTGTTGTAAGAAATATGTAGTTTCAATTTAGTTTTCTACATTTGCAATTATTCATTTGCTAAACACTATTCATAGTCTAATAAATCTTTTAAAGGGTATGTTTACTTTACATGACAATATATATAGAATGGGGAAAGTTTATACTTAGCAAGTTTTGTATGCAAACAATAGCATTGTCAAAACAATCCCCGTTCACAAAAATCAGCAAAAATGACAATATAAAAATGTTGTATATTGCATTCAAGGCTAGTAGATGGCGATGTCAGTTTGTAAAGAAACACTCTACTTGACAGTTTTGGTTGTCATTTAGTAATGCTTGCCTGTAAATGGAACACATAAAACATTATGTTTGTGTAGTTAACATTGAGAAGATATTGTTAATTTTTTCAAAAACTTGACCTTTTTTCGAAGATTTTCAAACAAATAAAATAGATTTTTATTTGTTCCATTATCACAGTCATTCATTTTCCTACAGCGTTAGTGCCTGATTTATCAGGGGTCTGGCATATGTTTTAAACAGTGGATGACTTTCTAATCGCAAATTAGCGCCATGCTTTGGACCCACACACTCTCAAGTCAAGTCAAGTCAAATCAAGTCAAGTCAAGTCAAGTCAAGTTGGCTTTATTTTCATTTCAACAATATACAGTGCAGTACACAGTGAAACGAAACAATGTTCCTCCAGGACCAAGGTGCTACATCAAACAACATAAAGTGACAAAATAACAAAGGACTACGTACTACTATAAAAATTTAGAAGAATTAAATAAAATAAGATAAACTAAAATAAAAAATAAATAAGAATAAGAGCGCAAAGTGTGGTTTGTGCAACATTTAGTGCAAACAAGACAGGACAGACAAGACAGGACAAGAAACAGTAATGCCGACCAGTACACTACGGATGTTTTGCAAATATTGGATCATATATAAATATTGTACATATAAATGTAAATAGCTGTCTCTCATTCACACATACAAACACACTCATACACTACAGCCAATTCCAATTGACTTATATTGCATGTCTTTGGTCATTCGAGTTGTCTCTCATTCAAATATCCCAGTCTTACTGCACCCAATTGTTATGAACAGTGTTGGGAGTAATGCGTTACAAAAGTAATGTATTACAGTAATGTATTACATTTTCCTGTAACGCAGTAGTGTAAGGCATTACTTATACATTTTCAGTAATATTTTACTCGGTACATGTTCAGTAACGCGTGCGTTACAACAAACTTTTCGTCCGCAAGACATTACCAAATAAAAAATACCGCAAGTAAGTTCTATTTTCTGTTCGTGGTTAGTGAATATATGCGCGTGTTGTCATCAATATCCCTCTGGCTATTGGAACATTTTCACTTTGAACGCGGAATGATTTCAGCCTCTGAGCTCGAGGTCCGAGGCTATTGGCTCAGCCCGGTTCACAGTAAGGTCAAGCCCTGACGTGCAGCGGAAAAGCGGCAAAATAGATGAGCAGAAGACAGTACATTCGCGAGATGGACGTATGTGCTTATGGCGTTATTTCACTGACAACAGTCGTAAGCGCAGTTTTACAAGAGCGCATTCATGTAATTCTCTGTTCGTGGACAACTCGACCGAATTTTTTTTTTTCGCAGTCGCGCGCACTCAAAACACGGCTGCTCACGTGCGAATGATCTGCTCTGGCTCCATCAGATGATGCAGACTCACATTTTGTGCCTCATGTTTCCTCTTCTTTTCGTGCTTTTGCTCTCCAGAGATGCTTCTGTTCAATTGGTTATCCCAAGAATGTTGATATGGTTTATATATTGCTACAGTATTTATTAGCAATACACGAAACACTAAAAGGTTATGATAAATTCTATAATAAATACTTGTGTTTTTGAGTGTTAGATATACTGCCTATGTTTTAGGCTAGTATTATTTACAATTTGTTAATGAATGCTTCAGCATACTGTAGTATTAAGAATAGTGAACTGATAAAATGAAATACAAAGTGTAGTTTTACTACAGTAAAGTGTGGTGAATTGTAGTATAGTATACCCTATATTGTAAAAAAAAACTACAGCACTGGGTAATTTGTTTATATTACGCTTGTGTTACCATAGAAACTAGTATTAGCACAACTGATTAATTGAAGTACTTTACTGTAGAACTGTTCAAAACACTGTACATGACAGGGAAAATGTCCTCCACAATCTCATCAGCAATGTGGAAGACAACAGAGACGTGTTCAATTTATTTTAGTTGCCATGATAAAATGGGATTGATAGTGAGATTTATTTGAGGAGTGAATAGTTCAGTAGGCTATAATACCTCATCAAGTTTTCCCCTATTTTTATCGGTTACATTTCTGCTTGCATTCGTTTTATTTTTGTTTAAATGTTGTTTTATTTGATTAGTATGGTGCACCTTTTGGATGTTTAATAAATGTTTTTTAAAAATGTATTCTTTGCATTCAACTTCTTTTCTCTGTGTCTTAAGTGTTTGAAATTGGAAATATTTCATCATATAACAAACAACAAAAAAGGTTATAGTGGATTAGATTAAACATTTTTATATGTAAGTCTATTTTAGTATTTTGGTTATTGTTAATAAATAGTGTACAAATATAAATTATATCAAAAAGCATGAAAGGAAGAGGGAACACAAGACACAAATTTTGAGTCTGCATATAATCTCACTGAGCGAGTAGTGTACTGTGAGCGCACAAGAAATTTTGTGCGTGAGCAGTGCATATTTGAGAGAGCATGAGAAAATTTGCACGCGAGCAGCGTATATTTGAGAGCTCACAAGCAGTTTTGTCCACAAAGGAAATCGGTGCACGAGCATTATATTGAGAAAGCTATGTTCATCATGCTCACTTTGTGCATGACAGTTTTGTGTTGTGAACCTGAATTTAAAGTGAATAGAATAATGGCAAGATTAAGAAAAAGTGCATCTCGTCATGGCATTGGAGTTTACATATAGGCCTGTTGTGTCTAATATGAAAATAGCCAAGCTATTCACAGATATTGCCAGATAATCACTTTACCTTTACCATACTTTCAACAGACTTTGATCATTTGTGATTCTGGCTCTTAACCTTTCTTGCATTGTCTTGAGTCTTCACGTTGCCAAATATATACTTTATTGTTAGTAGCCTGGATAGGTCACCGTCATTCTGCTACATCATATCGCTTTCTACTGGATGTAAAATGCTCTGCAGTACATTTAGTCATTTTAGAATGTTAAGTTCTAATTCTGTAGTTATTTTGGTGAAAGTAACTAAAAAGTAATATAAGAGTAATGTAACATATTACAATTTTGAGACAGTAATATTGTAAGGTAAGGGATTACTTTAAAATCACAGTAATAAGTAATCTGTAATGCATTACAGTTTGGAAGTAACTTGCACAACACTGGTTATGAATGTTGTGAAAGTGTGGTATAATCTTAATCTCAGCAGCTCCTACTGAAAACATGAAAGGTACTTTAAGTCATTCTAGCCTCTTGTCTTCCAAAGGCTTATTACCACACCAGAATTGTGCAAAACGATTAGCCGCCAAATTGTTTTCTGTTTGGCTAATCAGAAACATATGAATGCTTATTTATGAAACTTTGTCCACCCATGCAGAGCTAGAAGGTTAATCTCTGTATGCTAAAATAATGTTGCTTACAGCATTATTAAAGCTTTTCTAAAAATACCTTCACAGTTTAGTGACCGACTTTTCTCTCTGCTCCAGATGTGTCTGTGAGCCTGTTATCCCTCTTGGTGACCACATGTGGCCTGGCGCTGTTTGCCGTCTCCCTGTTCGTATCATGGAAGCTGTTCTGGGTACCATGGCGAGATCGCTTCTTGCCCGGCCTAAAAGACCAGCAGGGGGAGCAGCAGCCAGTCCTGGCTGAGGTGGAGGGCCTGGAGCGGGAATACAGCGAAGACTTCGAGAAAGATCCCAACGCTCCAATGATGCTCCCAGAGTCGGCCATGAAGATCAGCCATACATCCCCAGACATCCAGCTGGAGGCCCAGACTAAGGCCAAGGAGCTCAACCACATCCACATAGCCCGCGTTCAGCGACAAGTCACCGAACCAACCTCATCTGTCAGGTATGCCGATATTCAGTTTATCGTGATAATGAACATGCATCATATTGACATTGAAATACTTTGAAATACTGTGAATAATAATTTATTTAATTAAAATTGTAGAGCGCTGATTAAGAGTATTCGCATTTCATAACACTTCCAATTGCTTGGAGACTTAATTGGTTAGCTTAATTGTACAAACATGAATATTTTCACATTAATCTGTACTACTATATGCTGAAATATATATGCTGAAAGTAATTAATAATTCATCTCTGGTAATGTAATTTTTTTTAAAGTCTGCATTAACCGGAAGCTGCAGACATTTTTTTTTTTCGGGTTTTAATGCAGTTCATAGAGAAACGGAATATTGAATAAGAATCTGTGGGCATGTTGGTGCCAATAGTCTAGTGATTAGTGTGTTGACACATAGCACAGAGGTGCTCATGGTGACCTGAGTTCGATTACTGGCTCGAGGTCCTTTGCCGATCCTTCCCCTATCTCTGCTCCCCACAATTTCCTATCTGCAATCTCCACTGTCCTGTACATTAAAATAATTATAAAAGACAAGAAAACAGTGGGTATGACTTGTGTTTTTTACTGCAAGACGATTGGAAGTAGTAAAGTTGGCATTTTATTCGGAAAGATTTGGAAAAGGGTTTCGGGAGTGCTATTACAACCTAACAGACACCTACTCCTTGCCCTTTCTGTTTGTTGTCAAAACTGACAGTTATATTAATATATTATATATTGTTATATACTAATACTTATATACTAATATACTTATCTATGCGCTCAGCCAAAACACATTACCTGAGAACAAGTAATAGATTCAAAAGACCATTATTAGACAGAGACAAGATGAATTAAATATCACGTTTAACAACTTTAGTGAGATGAAATCCAGCGGAAGATCCTTGATGAACTGTCAGACCTGCGCTGCTCTCACCTGGGGAGGTGTGCTCAAAGCACCCGCTGACTGCCTGGAGCTCAGACGTGCACATATGCTGCAGCGCATGCCAGAGTGCGTGTGTGGTCATGTGATGTGCGTTTTCATCTGTGTAGGGTGGATTGAGATCTTTTCGGAAACACTAGGTGAAACATCAGTGTGGATGTGGATCGTTTTCATTCTAAAGCACTGTTTTACAACTAAAACAAATTAGTGTTAACAGTTTTTGTAAATTGTTCACCACAAAACCTATGGTTCATTTTGATATAATTTGTACTTTAATGACTAATAATGTGTTTAATAATGTTTTAAAATCATAGTTGTAATCGTCATTATCATTTTATTAGAGGTAATAACTAATAAAATACAGTTGTGCACTAATATTAAAAAGTAACTGCAATGAATTTGGCTTTTCTTACTGTTGTTATTGTAAAGTATTACCTATTATACTTGATGATCATTCTTTTGCAATTTGCATTGATTGAAACATTTGTATATACACAATTTTTGGTTAAAGTAAACTTTTTTGCAGGTCAATATCACAATAATACCGATTATCATTATTAAAGCTTCTGCAATTAATCGCGACAAGAACATTTGACAGTATATGGTCTTAAGCCTATACTGTCAGGTGAGTCATGTTTTCCTGAATTCATCAGCCGTAATCACTAACCCACCATTGATATTCATTCAGCAATTCCCAGTTGGCATTTGTCAGACAGTGTGGGCCCCTGTGACCTTCAGCTTTAATTAAACTCTGTCTCAGTCTCGTTATTCAGAAGATGTCTAGCATATGACATCCCACCCCTCCTTTCTTCAGGCACAACTCCATCCGGAGACAGATGAACGTCTCCAACCCGGATTTCAACATGGCCCAGTTCCAGAGACAAGAGTCCATCACGGGTCCAGGCCTGGGCCGCATTAAACCCGAGCTCTACAAGCAGCGGTCGGTGGACACGGACGACGGCCGACGAGCAGACAGTTGCGGACGCCTGCATTTCATCATCAAATACGACTGTGACTTGGAGCAGCTCATCGTCAAGATCCACAGGGCCCAAGATTTACCTGCCAAGGACTTTACAGGAACATCCGATCCTTATGTGAAGATCTACTTGTTGCCAGACCGGAAGACCAAGCATCAAACCAAGGTGCACCGCAAGACTCTGAACCCAATCTTCGATGAGGTTTTCCTGTTCCCCGTGGCATACGCCGAGCTTCCGACTCGCAAGCTCCATTTCAGCGTCTACGACTTCGACCGCTTCTCGAGACACGATGTCATCGGCCAAGTGGTGGTGGACAACTTTTTGGATCTACCGGACTTTCCACAGGAAACCAGGCTCTGCAGGGATATCCTTTATGTTAGTGCGGTAAGTCCTGGCTTATTGTGTCTATATGGGTAGTTGACAAATTGGCAGTAAAAATGCTTGTTTTGAAGAAACATTTTTTATATTCATGTAATTTGAAGTCTGATGTTTGAGAAAATATAAGCTTTTTACAATGCTTACATATTTTTTACACATTTTTACAATGCAAAACATAAGCTTTAACAATGCTTTCACTGTTTTTGCAACTGTAATGTCAAAATATGATGTGGCCATAGGCTCATTCTGAAAATGTACCCCATAAACATTTCTGGAAATCACAAATTATGTAGCCAGAGGTACGTATGGCTGCATTTCGTCTTTAAAACAAATGATAAGGAGCGGTATGACGCCAATCCATTTCACGCCTACCAGCTGAGCGCTTGCCTCCTTATGGACGGCTTTTTCACTATTACCAGTTTGTCCAGTAGCTCGCCATGTACGTCGGCAGACTTGAGACGCAGAGAGGAGTTGATCAAGATGACAGGGGTCAAGTTCGACGAAGAACAGTTCCAGAAAGCAGGTACAACAAAAACAAAAGCCAAAAAATAAAATAAAATAAAATAAACAAATAAATAACAGGGTGAGATTGTGGTCAAATCTAAAAAACATGATAAAAATTTGGCGAGGGCTTTTCTTTTTTAGATTGCATTTTAAAACTATCAGTTGGGTTTTGGGAAATGGGTAGTCGGGTCGATCGGTGCCTTTGAAAACACTATCAGTTGGGTTTAGGGAAGGAGGAATGTGGGTCAGTCGATCGTTCAGTCAGTTGACAGCGGCCTCTGGTGGATTCTCGAAAACAAAAACTACAAAAAATATACCTCCTGGGACATGTTTGGCGCTCTCCGGCAATGTATATAGGAGTATGTATTCAGAATGAGCCTGAATGAGTTGGCTTTAACTGGGAAATCTTTGATGCTTGGTTGTGGAACGTGGTTGAGAAACACTGGTTTTTAGATCAATAAACCAAATATAAGTTGGACTGGAAAACAAACAAAACAGCTCAAGGTCAAAAAGCTGTGCCAAACATCCAACACGATGCCTTCCTATTTTCTTCCTATTCCTATACACAAACAGAAAAAAATAGACAAAATTATTATCTAGAATTAATCAAAAATATAAAATAGCTCCTTCAAATAATATACAAATAATATACATGATGCAAATGTGAGTGTGAATTATTTTCATTGTTGGAAACTTATCTTCAAAAAAATCATGGTTGTTGAACATTTTTAGTAAAAATTTAACAAAAGGTTAACAATTTTACAATTTTATAGTGGTTCCAAAAAATTTAAATAGGTAAAGTGTTTAAAGTGCACCAAATTTAACAGGTGCAGGTTATGGCCTTCAGTCACATGTTCTTGAATGGGGTCTACTAACTAATTCAGAATGTTCTGTGGAATTGCCGATTTAATATTTGCAGTGTAACACCAGCAGTGTCAAGTTCCTATATTTAGAAAATATTGTCATTTGGTAAAACAGGCACTTGCAAAATTAGGCCTGGGGTATTTATTAATAATTTAAATATTTTATTTTTAAATTGTAAACTACTGTACAAGATTTGACTGAAAAATGTAATAGGAATAATATTTGTGAGAGGAAAGCAAGGCCTTTTCGTCACTATAAGGGTCTGATTTGGGTGTAGGTTGATATTAGCTGCGGTATGTAGTGTTTTATTACTGCGGGGGCTTTGAGTGCATGACTCAAGATGGGTTTATCCAGGTACAGGAGGCTTCTATTGGGAATCTATGCAGGGTATTTGTATATTTGATGATAGTGTCAGTTTAAATTAAGCCAAACATAAGGACTGTGTCTCTGTGTGTGTCTCTGTGTGTGTGTGTGTGTGTGTGTGTGTGTGTGTGTGTGTGTGTGTGTGTGTGTGTGTGTGTGTGTGTGTGTGTGTGTGTGTGTGTGTGCGTGCGTGCGTGCGTGGGTGGGCTTCTTTTTTCAATTCAGCAATTATAAACTGCTTTACACTGTATGTATGTTTTCTGCTTACATTTATTCGCCTACTGAAAAAGCTCATTTTATAAATGATTTTTTTTTAGAAATGAATAAATCAGTGAAGTAAATTATTTAATTAATTAAAATAAAGTATATTTAAAGTATATTAAAGCCACTTATTAAGTAAATACATATTTTTATTTCTTATGTACACAGTTAAAAGTCAGCAATGCTGATTTTATATTTAGATAAGGATACAGTAAAAGTGTAATAACAATGAAATGACACAATGAAAATGTACTGAACTACTGAAACATATTTAATACTTTATATAAAAGGTTTTTTGGTGATGGCAGCTTAAAGACGACTTCCTCAGGTGTAAGTTTTCACAGACTTCATCAGTGTAAAAATCTTGATTGTTCTGTGGGTCTCGTCTGTCAAATCTGATTTTTATTTTGTATTTTCTATTGGATTAAAGTCAGGTGATTGGTTGGGCCATTCTACAGCTTTATTTTCTTTCTCTGAATCCATTCGAGAGTTTTCTTGGCTGTGTTTTGGATCATTGTCTTGCTGAAATGTTCACCCTGATTTTTATGTGTTCAATACTTTTTTGCAAAACTTAATTTGTAAACAAATTAATTTTGTTTTCTTTACATATATGGATTCCTTTGGTTGTTACCAACATCTGGAAAAAATGTCAGAACAGCACCTTTTTCTCAGTTATCTGAGAAAAAAGGCGAAGTGTTCAATACTTATTTGCCCCACTATACATACATCTGACAAGTCATTTTATAGTTTTTGATATCTGTTGGGGGGGGGGTTGTTTGTTTGTTTAATCATTGAAAGTCTTGGTATTGGTAAAATTGGTATTCATAAATATATTACTTGGACATATATAGTTAAGGGGCGTACACAAAGAGTAAGTAAGGGTATACAGTTTTCTCTTCTCCGATCACTGTCATGCTTCAGAGGTAGCAACATAAAAATATACTTTGAGAAGCGTGAATATTTCATAATCACACATGGCCTACGTAGGGCTGACCTATATTCGAAATAGCCTGAGAGTTTGCTCTGGCATAAATATATACGGCGGGTTTAGGTTTATTGTTTTAAACGGTGGAGTGCAGGATAGATGTCTGATGGGGGAAATTGATCCGTCTCAGAGGTGGACTTGTGCCAGTTGTCTGGGAGTAAATGCCCTCAGCCAAGAAAAACACAGATTTTTTTTGTGTGCATGTGTGTGTGTGTATGTGTGTGGAGATGAGCTTATAATGATGCACTGTACTTACAGTAAGCCTTATATTCATATTCTAGGTATAATTTCTATTCACTTTTTTGTTTCCTTTTGCTTAAAAATGAATATATAAAAAACATCTTTGATTTATATATTAAGTTTGATTGTTTGTATTAAATAAAAGCATGTGCCAAATGCAAAAATTAACAATCAGGTTGATTTCCAATAATTTAAAAAGTTGTAGATGTAAATGTTAAAGTTGTACAAAAAAATGGAAAACAATTTAAAGTTTTCTCTATTTCAAAATTGTGTTAAACTCATAATTTTTTCCCTCCATTCTGTTTATTTACTAGTCAAGTTGTTTATAGACCAATTTTAAATGTTTTTATATGATTTTTTACAAACCCAATTTTAAATTATGTACTAATTTGTATTGAATGGCCTACAAATCTTACACTTTTCAGTGTACGACACAGTAAGATGGTAAAAAAAAAGTATTAAATGTGTACTTTTGGAATTTAATTTTTAATTCACTATAATCACGGATAGATAGATAGATAGATAGATAGATAGATAGATAGATAGATAGATAGATAGATAGATAGATAGATAGATAGATAGATAGATAGATAGATAGATAGATAGATAGATAGATAGATAGATAGATAGATAGATAGATAGATAGATAGATAGATAGATAGATAGATAGATAGATAGATAGATAGATAGATAGATAGATAGATAGATAGATAGATAGATAGATAGATAGATAGATAGATAGATAGATAGATAGATAGATAGATAGATAGATAGATAGATAGATAGATAGATAGATAGATAGATAGATAGATAGATAGATAGATAGATAGATAGATAGATAGATAGATAGATAGATAGATAGATAGATAGATAGATAGATAGATAGATAGATAGATAGATAGATAGATAGATAGATAGATAGATAGATAGATAGATAGATAGATAGATAGATAGATAGATAGATAGATAGATAGATAGATAGATAGATAGATAGATAGATAGATAGATAGATAGATAGATAGATAGATAGATAGATAGATAGATAGATAGATAGATAGATAGATAGATAGATAGATAGATAGATAGATAGATAGATAGATAGATAGATAGATAGATAGATAGATAGATAGATAGATAGATAGATAGATAGATAGATAGATAGATAGATAGATAGATAGATAGATAGATAGATAGATAGATAGATAGATAGATAGATAGATAGATAGATAGATAGATAGATAGATAGATAGATAGATAGATAGATAGATAGATAGATAGATAGATAGATAGATAGATAGATAGATAGATAGATAGATAGATAGATAGATAGATAGATAGATAGATAGATAGATAGATAGATAGATAGATAGATAGATAGATAGATAGATAGATAGATAGATAGATATGAATGCTCCTTTAGTTCTGCATGCTGTTTTCCATTCTAGTAAAAATTGCATGCCTTTTTGAAGTAGAGCTCTTTATACATTTCTTGGAAAGAGCTCATACCAGGATATTTCCATTTATTTAGAGGTTAGCATCAAAATGATGGCAAGCATCACAGGCTGTTTCGGTGCATATAAGTGGGCCATACCTCAGGGGATGGCCAGCTTGGAGGAACACGATTCACGCGTGCCATCCATGCATTAATCATTTTTGGAGCTTTGATTGTATATCTAATAAAACATATGCCATTCTATACTGTATGACTTGCTACACTGTACATTTAGGTGATGTAAGATGTAGGTATAAGTGCACACACAAGTGCCAAGTCAACATATACACAGATTTGTTGTTGTCTTGTAGTACGCAATTAAAAGGCAGTATGGAAACCTGTTTGACAAAATAAAATAAAAAGTTATTGTGACTTTTTGTCTTTATACAAGAAAATATACAAGATATACAAACTCAAATTTCTGACAATCTTACAATTCTGACATAGATTGCTTGTTTAAATTGGCTAGTTCTTATTTGTTTGTATCACAATTGCACATTTTCCTTGCACAATCGTGAGTTTATACCCACAATTTTAAGTTTACATATGGCAATTCAAACTTTTTTCAAAAACAGATTTTTTTATTCTTTTGCAATCTACTCACTTACAACGTTTATTAAAGGAAGGATCAGAAAAGACTATTGATCTATGGGACTAGTTTCAAAATAGTTCAGCTTTTGTCATTGTGTGGATTAATAGTGAACGTGTGTCACTGTTTGTATTTATGGTTAAGAATAGAGCAATATGCTGGTGTTAAACTGCATTGCTTTAATGCACTCCTGAATTGGACTCACACATACACTCTGCACTCTGACTACTTTAAAATTGTTGATAAGCCATGGTGAGTATTTCTCTGTTTTACGCTGAATGCAGTCGACCAATCACAATAGACTGGGTCATCAGACCAATCAGTGCAGATTAGCTTTGCTCTAAGGAGTGGTTCGGGAACAAATGAATCACTAAACAAATCATATGGGAGTCAATTAGGGATAATGATGTAAAAATAAATGCATATTATGAGACAATGACAGTGGTTTTTAGCCTTGCATGCATGAGACTATTGTTGGAGACCCCCAAAACCAAAATATGACCTTTTTTAATGCATAATAAGGGCTCTTAAAGTTCAAGCGCATCAAATAAAACGCAAATGAGCAGGGTGTGGGACATATCAGATACTAGAGCATTTGATTGGTCAAAAAAAGTTGATCTATTTAGGCTGAAGTGACAAACTGCCAACTTTGGATCTTATATCTTTTTAAATGCGAGTTTTGTCACTGTTGTTGGAGCACATTAGATTATAGATAACACGCTGACACTAACATCTAAAAAAACTTAGGACTTAAAGCTTCTATAGTGCATTTATTATGGTTACAAATATAAAACCAACCATTTTATACATTTGATGAAAATTGGGTGTAACATACTATTGTGGAGCTAATTAGAATGTCAGTTTAGCTGTTGTTAGTATTAAGCAAACAATAGCAGTCAAAAATAGATTAATTCTGAGGAAGAGAAATACAAAAAAATACACTTCACCTGTATTGAGAGAGTAAACGGGGCCAAAGTGTTGTTCTCATGTTGACTCTAAAAGTGGAAGTCGAGCTGATGTTAATTATGATAAATCATGTTTACACAAGCAGTCGCTGATCTTATTGGATAAAGCCGACATGCAATTAATAAAAGCTTTAATAAATAACCATTTATCCGTATCTCTCTAGCGTCTCAATTTGATTGTATCGGGTTAATTTCTATATAATTGCCGTTGACCGACTAACGGTGTAGCACAGATGTCAACATGCCCTGGCTTCATGCTCACTCTCTGTAATACTGTAGGGATTCTTAGTAACTTGTTAAAAATGCATGAGCATTTCAGAAACACAGCCGCTCTTAGATTGAAATGATATACCATCCACCCAATCCATGACTTGTGAATACAACTTCTGGAAGAAAAAAAAAATGGCAACTTTAACCGCTCTTTCTCTTTTTTTAATGCACATAATTTGCATTCCAATCTAAATGAGTGATTATGTTTGCTCAGATCTGTTCAAGGTGTAATTTAGCTCTGCCTATAAATAAAACACAAGCTTGTTAATGTAGGAAAAGGCCAATCCATTGCACGCAGCAGGAGAAAGAAAGATTGAGGCATCTCTAATCCGGAAGAGTAAAAGGTCAATCAGCAGGATTTAGTGCTATCGAGTCTCCTGTCAGGATTCACCTCGGACCGTGAGACATTTACCTTGTATTGTGACTGAAATGACACTTTTTGTAAAGTTGAAGCAGGGGATAAGGGCTTTAATCCAGCCATTTTTGGCTTTCACACACTTAAGGGAGTTGAGGTAATGATTATGACACTAGACAGTTGTAAGAGTGCTTGTTTCAAACTAGTGTACATGTTTTTACTCTGATAACCCTGCTGAAAAACCCAGGTTATATCAGTCTAAAATGGTGGACTGGTTTTAGCTGGTCGACCGGCCTGGTTTTAGATGGGTTTTGGCCATTCAGGCTGGGAGATGACAAGCTAAAACCATCCAAAAACAACTTGACCAGCCTAATTGGTCATTCTGGTTTTAGCCTGGAAATGGCCAAAACCACTCTAAAACAATAGAAATGGTCGACCAGCCAACCAGCTTAAGCTAGTTTAAGCTGGGGGTTTTTCTAAGCAGGGTAGAGCATCATTACTTTTGCAGGTTATAACTAACGTGGTTCAAACGATGGATCTGTGACAGAACATCTTCAGTTTTGGAAAAAAAACTCATCACTACATCGTTAATTTCCCAAACAATGCGTCATACTGTGGTAGTTCAGCCGCGAGTTACTCGTTGTTTGGGAAATGCATATGATCCGAGTATTGCTTAAACCAGTTGGCTGGTTTTTGCTGGTCGACCAGCCTGGTTTTAAAGGGTTTTTGCCATTTCCAGGCTGGTTTCCAGCCATTTCCAGGCTGGTATTAGCTGGTCAGGCTGGAAAATGGTTTAAGTTGGACATAGATGGTTTTGGCTGGTCAGGCTGGATTGAGCTAGTCATCTCCCAGCCTGACCAGCTAGACCAAGCAAGAAATGGCTGGAAACCAGCCTGGAAATGGCCAAACCCCTCTAAAACCAGGCTGGTCAACCATCTAAAACCAGCTAACCAGCCTAGGTTGGTTTAAGCTGTTTTTTCAGTAGGGAAAATCTTAACAAATGTTTTCAGTAAGTCGGTGTGCTGATGATTGCAGCTCTGAGATGTCACAGATGTTAGATGTTTAGTAACAAAATGAGTATGGTTAGGTGACAAATTGTCTGAAAGTTTATAATAGAAAGTTCTGTAGTAGAAAGACTAGCATGACTTTTAGCTCGCCATATGCTTGTTGTATATGTATATTTGCAAGCATGATTTAAAACAATGCTAGGTTGTTGCTGGTTTGTTATTAGGCTATTTTGCACATTTTTTACAAGTTTTAACTGTTTTCATGTTTTTAGCACTGAACAACACTAATATCATGTTGCTAGCATGTTTCTAAAATTAACCCCCTTTTGTTCACATTTGTACCTGAATTAACACTCTGCTAATATGCTCTACCACTTTTTAACACCATGCTAACTGTACTAGCTTGTTTCTTACATTATTTAACTCATTGTTAATATGTTTCTAGCAGTGAGCACTGTTAATATCATGTTGCTACTGTAGCGTGTTTCTAACATTATTAAACAAACTGATATGTTCATTTTTGTACCAGACTTGAAATCCTGCTAGTTTGCTTCAGCACAATTTAACACATTGCTTATTGTGCTAGCATCACTTAGCAAATTGTTGTCATTTTAGCACATTATTTTCTTGAATCTAACACAGTTTTACACACCCGGTATATTGTGCTGTACTGTATGTTGCAGCTATGTTTGTTGCAACCATGTTTCAGCTTTGCCAAGCCATTAATTACAAGAAATTTAGCAATTATGAGATATTAAAACAGACGTGTGGCTTTTTTTTTTTTTTTTTTTGCAATTCGGTGAAATAAATTAGCAATTTTTACATGTGAAATTTCCAACTGTGACATATTTTTGTTAAAAATAATTGTTTTCAACAAAAACAAAAGTAATGCCCTTTCTGGCATAGCTTTTATTATAAATATAAAATGATGTTTCGTGTTAGTGCTGGAGTACAGATTTACTTCTTGTGGTCTTGAAATCGACGATTAAGCAACTGTTAACAAGCCTCTTTACTTTGCCCTGACTTTCATCAGTGTTTTCATTACGCTCCTCCTTTTTGATGTGGCGTGCAGCTCTTGTTAATAGACCCTTAAACAAGTGTTACGTGTGTGTGTGTCTGTGTGTGTATGTGTGTGAGACTGGAGATGGAGAATTACACTAGATAGACTCTCTTATATTTGGCCTCTTCACAGCTGCACTATAATTTCATTCGCAGTGCGCAAGTGACCATAATTTCACCGCTGACTTGATTTAAGTGCTTATGAGAGCAGAGGCGTCTGTTATCCTATAGTCTACAGATGGAAGGGCGTAATTCAATTACCTCGCCTGAGAGGAATTGGTTTCATGAGGTCCAACCTTTAATGTCTCTAGCACATGATAAGAGGGTGTGTTTGGCCATTAATAGTCAGTTGAATGGTGTGCCACGCCCCTTCCCAACATACCACACCCACTTTAGTAAGATCCTAATAGAAGGGAAAATATTATTATATTATATTGTGACTGGGTCATATTGTCAGGTTTATACCATTTTATGTTTATCTATTTGTCCTGTTTGGCACATATAAATAAATATTCAATAATTCTATTCTATGGTGATTCTATAATCTTCCATGGACCATGAGTATTAATAAAAATGTCATAATTTACTCCCCTTCATTAAGAAGTTCTTTCAACACACAACCTGGCTGATTGAGTGACTGCTTGATTTGCAGTGTTATTAAAAATGAAAACGTAAATAAATATGTATATAACTGATCAAATAGGATATATGGTTAAATTAATATAATAAATAGAACTTAATACAATACAAACTAAATATTTTCTAAATAATATTTTAAACCTATTTATAATATTTTTTCAATGGCGTCTAAAAGATTGAAAATTTCTGATTTAAAATTTGTGTAGATGGTTTAATAGGTAAAAGTCAGAAGAAATAGGGCTCTATTTTAATGATCTAGGCGCAAAGTCTAAAGCACATGGCGCAAAAGCCTTAAGGTAGTGTCCGAATCCACTTTTGCTATTTTAAGGACAGAAAAATACAGTTTGCGCTGTACAGGGCTGTGCTTATTCTCTTAATGAGTATTTTTTTTCATCAAATATTTCTTTTATTTTGTATTTTTTGAACACAGAAAAACATGCCGTAGACAATCGGCATATAGCAAAGTGCATAGATATACATGTAATAACCAACATACAGGTTGTTAATTAATAGTATTAATAGTAGTGCCAACAATAACAAGAACAGTGACAATAAAAAGGAAATACTGAATAGTAAATGACAAAGACATACTAAAACAAATAATAAAATGAAATAAATCAATATATATATATATACACATACACATGTATAAACAACAAATTTCCAAAGCAAAAAGGCAATAGACCAAATCTGTATTTAAGGTTAAGTAAGGGTAAAATTAAGCCAGTTAAAAACAAATAAATAATAAATAAAACAATGGTAATAGACGAATAGAAATAGGTATTCAAAACCGTGCTGAATGAGGTCTACGACAATGAAGAAAAATTATTAGAAGCCCAAACCTTAAATTACTGCAAAGGAGAAAAAAAAAGATAAAACATAAAGAGGGAAAAATAAATAGATTAATTAAATAATTGTAATTAAATTATGTATTATATAAATTAATTAAGTTATTATTTTTTTACTTCATATATAAAATTTATAGTTATGATACTCCCAACATCATTCCGCGTAAATCCGCAGATTTTTTATAAAATTCTGTACAAAAATATCCAATAATGTCCGCAGATTCTGTCTGGCCCTAGTTATGGGTTTGTTTTGAACAAAACAATCAGAGTCTCATCTTCATTAAACCAATCAGTCTCATCTTCCATTCCCTTTAAAAGTCAGCTGTGTCACGTCATGGCGCATTTGCTATTTACATGGTGGACTTTGTAAGTCGAAAAAATGAAAGCTTCACTAGCGAGAAAACAGTTATACCATATGCAGAGAGGATAAAGAATGAATTCCAGCTGCAACCCATCTCTAGGAAACATCCATACACACTCATTCCCACACATACACTACAGACAATTTAGCTTACCCAATTCACCTATACCATGTCTTTGGACTTGTGCCCTGAGGAAACCCACGCGAACATGCAAACTCCACACAGAAATGCCAACTGACCCAGCCGAGGCTCGAACCAGCAACCTTCTCGCTGTGAGGCGATCGTGCTATCCACTGCGCAACCGTGACACCTTTTTTTAGTGTGTCAAAGTATAAACCAAAATGTTTAACTTGATATGCGTTTCGCATCACACCAGGTATGTCATCATTAATAACACAGTAAGTGGAAACAGTATGTGCACATAGATTTTTTGAATATTAGCCCAAATAGCAGCATAAACATTTTTTGAAATGCCTTTTTTATTTTTGGGGGGAAGAAACCGGTTTGGAACAACTTAACAGTCAGTAAATGATGACTTTTCAGTCAACTAATCCTTTAAGCAAAAGCCTCTAGCTTTTTATTTCTTCATTTTGTGTGCCGCTTGTTTAAAACACAAGGCATTTGTCATCATAATGAAGTAACCAGGATTTGGCTTGATGAGAAGAATCCAATTTAGGATTTAATTTGCAACAAGAGTCAACCCCTCTTACCTTCTCTGTTAATGAAGACTGTGCTTCGTATAGAAGAGACACGAGCAACAAGAGAAAACATTACCTTCTCCCTCACCCATATTGCCTAATTATTATGTGCAAACAACAGCAAACACAAGCTGACTGCATTACATCAAGCCCACAGGCCATTACATTTATTGATCTTCCTCCATACTTTGCTGATACTACAATGCCATTCAATATGAGAAGTATAACTCAAATTCATTTGATAGGAGCAACGATTTTGCCATTTTTAAAAGCCAAACAAGTGCAAAACTGTTCAATTTAATCTGCGTATCACTTAAAGAGAGAATATACACATACATATATACATACACATACAGACTAGTGTTCTTTTTATTAATAAGTCTCTTGATCAACAGTACAAAACAGCAGCTTTTGAAATATTACACTTTAAATGAAAATTCAGCATTGATTTTCTTTTCATTGCTGTTTTCAGCATCGTGATCTTTGGGAAATGACGTCAATATGATGATTTGGAGATTTGCATATCATCATTATCACCTTTTTTTATTGTTTAATTTGAACATTTATTATGATATAATATAAATCTTAAAATATGTATATGATTTTAACTTCATTTTTGATACATTAATTACTTTGTTCCTGAAATAAACTGAATGGAATTGTTATTTGGTGCTCGAGAAACATTTCCTATTATTAGCATTGATAAAAACAGTTGTGCTGCTTAATTTATCTGTGTTAACATTAGGGCCGCAAAATACATTGTTTCAGCATCGATATCAAAATATAGATACATCGCAATGATATGCAATGCCTAGTCTGAATTATAGTTGACCAGGAGCTACAGAATTGGATTTAATCGCTGCATTTATTTGAAATTTATATGATTTATGCAAAAAAAACATTTCCCACATTAAATTTTTGTCTCGTTTCTAGCCCAAATATCTACATTTCAAACCGAAAACAAAATAAATTTACTTATCACACTGGCAAAAGACTTAATTTTCACCTTTTTCTTCTAACGGTGAAAGCTAAATAATATTTTTACTTGATGTTGGAATACCTAATCAATTCCATGCATGTTCAATAAAAAAGATCAGTTTTTCTTCAATGTCAAAAATATAAGTAAGTTATTGGATACAAATGAATAATTCGATTCACAGAATTCTGGTATCCCCAATGCAATGTAAGAATTACATTCATGAGGTGCACAACAACTTTCATTTCCTTACTCCAACTTTTATATGCAGCTGATATTAACAGGTGGAGTTTAGTAAAATTCGTCACTAGTCAACCCTTCTCCAGTCCTCCATTGGCCACACCCATACATACGTCCTCTTTAATACAAATTCTCTGCACAACATTAAAAGCACAAGACTTATCAACTGCAGATATTCTGTGTTCAGTTTCAACACATCTCTGCTCACGGTAAGTTTAGCTGCAGAGCACAAGTTAATTTTAGACAGTCAGGCCTTTGCATTAGTATCAGCTTTACTACTTCTGCAAAAATGCTTCATTAGTATGCAAGGCATATCACACTTAACAGAAGAAGTTCCGGTAATATATCACCTTTAAGCAATACAAATACAATTGCTTAGTGGAAAGAAAAAGAGACAAATAATAAAAAATATGTATTCCTTTTTTCCAACATTTGTGTAAGACCTTTTTTTATATATTTAGACTAGAAACAGACAAAACAATGTAAGAAAAGCATTTTTTATTTATTTTATTTTTTATTTTTTTGCATTGTGATTATTCAATTTCTGTCCCCGAATAATGTTAGACTTCCCAGAAAACCATCAAAATCCTGTAAAACTATATTCATATCGCAATATTTATTGCAGACAAAAACAATACAGTATATCACAATATCAGAATTTTACTATATCGTGCAGCCCTAGTTAACATTGTTTAATGCCTTAATGCCTAAATACATAAATTTTCTTTTTGGCTTAGTCCCTTTATTATATAGGGTCGCCACAGCGGAATGAACTGCCAACTTACCCAGCATATGTTTTACGCAGCAGATGCCCTTCCAGCTGCAACCCATCACCAGGAAACATCCATACACACTCATTCACACATATACACTACAGACAATTTAGCCTACCCAATTCACCTGTACCGCATGTCTTTGGACTTGTGGGGGGAACCGGAGCCACATGAACATGAGGAGAACATGCAAACCAGCGACCTTCTTGCTGTGAGACGAACGTGCTACCCACAGCGCCACCGTGCAGCCCTGCCTAAAATTTTGAAAATGTACTCGATCAAAAGCTTTGAACATAGTGTATATTTATTGAGAAACACAAAATAATATATTTTCCCCCCCAAAAAAATCGGGTTCAGGGCTCCAAACGATGTTTTCACTATTAACTTTTACAGTAAAATTACTTTGTGTTCTACACAAGAATGAAAGATATACAGGGTTAAAATGAGACTGGAAGATATCTGTTTAAAATAAGCTCATTGTATTGATAAAAAAACCTTGTGGTTATAAACAAGATTGTAGTTATAAGATTGATATCCGGTATTGATCAGTTTGCATGATGGCAAACACATCCTTTGCCAGTTTTTGAATCCATGTTCCTGCATTTAAAGAGCAATTTAATGTGCTAGAGGACTAGTTTAGACAGTGGAACTGTACTTTCTGAGCTCTGTGAAGCAGGTTAACACCAACCAATTCCAATTCATCCCTGTAGAGCATTAATGAATAGGGCTCTCAGCATCGCCGAAAGGAGCGGACGCAACACTGCGACCTGGCCAGATAATGAGCCCATCTCTACTGCCGGCTTCCATGACCTTTCTGTTGTGCCGTAATAGATGGAGCCTCCCACTGTGTGAGGCGCCTGAGGCCTCTGAACTGCTCACGATGGGACTGATCTATCTTAACAGGCTCTCTGAGCTCCTCAAATACACACAATCGCAGATGATTAGATTTGTCAGGAAGCCTTAGAAGCCCAACGAGGTGTGCTGATCACTCATGCAGTTTCCTTTATAGTGTGCAAAGTTCCTTCGAGGAAAGGATGCAAGTCCAGCATGCACATGGCATTGGTTGCTAAATCAGTAATTGTCTTGGCTTAAGTGAAAATAAAATCCCTAAAGCAAGTATAAATGTAAATGCGCATCTTCTGGAGTCTTAGTCAAGTTTTAAGAAATTTAGGTGAAGTTTGAGTGTAAAACCTTTGAGATGGTCGAAGTCAAGTTTTGAGTATTTAAGGTAAAGTCATATTAAAAAGTTGTTAGTGAAAAAGTTAAGTTTCAAACTACTAGGTCAAGTTAGAAGCCTTTGCGGTTAAAATCTAAGACAAGTTTCAAGAATTTGAGATAGTCTATGTCATGTGTAAAACCTTTGGGATAAAGTTCAAGTTTCAAGTATTTGAGGTCAGGTTTAAATCAAGTTTAAAGCTTTTGGGATATAGTCTAAGTCAAGTATCAAGCATTTGAGGTTGAGTCTAAGTCGAATCAAAATATTCAGGATAAAGTCTAAGTCAAGTTTCAAGCATTTGAGGTTGAGTCTAAGTCGAATCAAAATATTCAGGATAAAGTCTAAGTCAAGTTTCAAACATTTGAGGTTGATTATAAGTTGAGACTGCATCTCCGTCCTGCAGAGTTTAGTTGCAACCTTGATTAAACACACCTGTTTTTGCTCCTTCAGATCGTACTTAGTTGGTTTAGTTGGGTTTGCTCAGAGGGTTGTAGCTGACCTCTGCAGAAAGGTAGATCTCCAGGAACAGAGTTGAGCACCCTCTAAAGTCTTTAGGATTATGTCTAAGACAAGCTTCAAACATTTAAACTAGAGTGTAGAGTCTAAATCAAGTTTAAAGCTTTTGGGATAAATCTCAAGTTTCAAACAACCAAGGTAGTCTCAGTTAAGTTATCCTAAAGACTTTAGCTTTTGGCATAAATTCAAAGTTAAGTTTCAAACATTTGAACAAGAGTCTAATTCATTGTTAAGCATTTTAGATAAAGTCAAGAGTCAAGCTCAACATGTTAGAGTTACAGTTTGTCAAGACTGCAGCCTTAAAGATAAAGACTTTCAAGTTTAAAACCCTTTGACTAATTCATGTTTGAAGCGTTCGAGGTTGTGTCTAAGTCAAGTTTAAAGCTTTTGGCATAAAGTCTAAGTCAAGTTTTAAGTATTTAAGGTAGAGTCTAAGTCAAGTTAGAAGCCTTTGGGATAAGGTCTAAGTCAAATTTTAAACATTGGAGGTCAAGTCTAAGTCAAGTGTAAAACCTTATTGATAAAGTCTAATTTCAATTTCTAATTTCAGTCTGAGTCAATTTTGAGACATTTGTAAAGCCTTTTAGATAGAAGTCTGAGTCAAGCATAACACATTTAAGTTACAGTTAGTCAAGACTGAAGTCTCAAGGATACTTGCTGTCAAGTCTAAAACCTTTGGGGTAAAGTCAAGTTTCGAAGCCTCAGAGGTTGAGTCTAATCAATTGAAAATCTGTTGAGAAAATGTGAATTTTGACGCATTTGAATTAGAGTGTGAGTCAAATTTAAATCCTTTAAGATAGTCAAAGGCAGCACGGTGGCTAAAGGGACTAAGCCGAAGGATAATGAATGAATGAATGAATGAATGAAGATAAAGTCAAGTACCAAGCATTTGGGGTAAATTTATGTCAGTTATTCTTGGTTTGGGGAAAGTCTAAGTTAATTGTAACACATTTGAGGTAAAGTCAAGTCTAAAGCCTTTGGGATGAAGTCAAAATTCAAACAAGGTAGAGTCTGAGTCAAGTCTAAATACATTGAGATTAAAGTTTCAAGCATTTGAGGTTGAGACAAGTAAAGTCCCAAGTGGTTAAAAGCCCCATTTGTCAAACTTTCATGTAACCTTATTGTAGTTCAGTCCATATCGCAATCTGCATTGCCCTAAACGTCTATAAATCCAGTCTAAACTCCAACTTATTTGTGACTTAAAATGAGTCAAGTCCAAATATTAGACCTGAACTTTCATCAGCAATAATTAAGAGTTTTCAGATAGTTTATTTTACGTTGTTTGCACATTGTATGGATTTATTAGCTATATTTGATAACAGTAAAAAAAAAAATATATATATATATATATATATATATATATATATATATATATATATATATATATATATATATATATATATATATATATATATATATATATATATATATGAACATAAGGTATAAGATAATGATTTAGTCATGTTTTAAGAAAGTTTACGTATAAACCCTACCATTCTAAAGCATATTTTTTAATGTTTTGGAAAAAAAAAGCTTCTGTATTGAGCACACACTTTTGAACAACAGTGAGTGTATATAGTGTGTATATAATGTTTTGCGATGTAAGAACAAAGTTTTTCTTTTAATGCCCACTGATGGGCCTCATACGACTTCAAGATTATTCTCGTATGTCCTTAGGGAGAAGAAGGATATGAGAGGCTAAGTAATGATAAGAGTTCTTACATGCTCTCAGCATCACTACACACCCATCTGATCTGAGCGCAGAGCGTGTCCATTAACATAGATCAGTGAATAATTGACAGCACGTGAAAGTTCTGGCAGATCTGTGGGCTCAGACAGTGCGTGGCTGCTATGTGCATTAAAGGCCCATTTGGGTTCTGCACACACTTTGATTCATTACTAATGCACGACTGTTGTTTTCTCTTCCATCCTGTTGTGTCATTGCATTAACACGCCGAGTTGAACCACATGTGTGCATCACAGTAGAGAGATCAATATTTATTATGCATGATGGATATGGACTCTTTATTATGTATTTTAGATAGCTGTGATTTAGTTTTTAGTTTTCACCTTAAAATGTTTATTTAAAAAAAATGTTTTTATTCTAGCCAAAATAAAACAAATAAGACTTTCTCCAGAAAAAAAATATATTATCAGACATACTGTGAAAATTTCCTTGCTCTGTTAAACATCATTTGGCAAATATTTAAAAAAGAAACAAAAATTCAAGAGGGGCTAATAATTCTAACTTCAACTGTGTGTATATATTTACATACATACATACATACATATACATACAGTGGGTGACACTTCAAAATGATCATTACTGCTGCGTGTGGTGCCGCCGCAGGACTAAGGGATTAAGAACATGTTTTAGATGTAACAGGAGTTTGCGACTATGCCGCCAGGGGGCACAAAAGGACAGGATTCGAATGAACAGAAATATACAGAAGCTGTAAATATAATTTAATACAATATAATTCAATATACATATATATAATACCTTCATAAGTTATTAAAAACTTGTTAAGAAGCTTTATTATCATTGTAAACTTAAGTGCAATGTGGATTTATTTTGGAAATTAAAACTAAAGAAACAAAGGACAACTAAAATGAAATTACAAACATTAAATAAATGAATAAATAAATAAATAAATAAATGAAGCAGTGTTTCAGCCTAAATATAGAGAGATGTACAGTGGTTGTTATTTTAAAGTGATAGGAATTAAGACAGTAAATAAATAAGCTTTTTCATTTACGTTTGCATTTACATTTTCTTTGTTGATTATATTTTACTATCTCATTTTATGTCTTAATTATTGTACGTAAATAATAAATGAATAATTAAATATGCCTAAATAGGTATTTATTTAAAGACATTAACAGCAAAACACGGAGAAACGGTTAGGCACATGGTCTAAAGGGCTCTTAAGTTGAAGGCTACTTCATCAAAAGCATAAAAATAAATTTACCTACCTCACGCAGATCACTAAAATTCTAATAAAAATAATTTTTCCGCAGGAAATAAATTAACTTTCAGAATTTTCTTTTAATAATTTAGTTTCAGCTCAGTTTTCAAAACATCAATGTTCTCCTTAAAGTTATAAATATGTTTTTTTTTTCACTTTTTAAACTATTAACGGCGCAGTATTTTTATTTTTTTATTTTAATTTCAGTCACCTTGTGAAATGAGTGCATAACAGCATAAAAAAAAGAAAAACACAGTCAAACGTTATAGCTAATTCATCAAAATTCTAAAGAATTTAGAAATCGAACATTCTTTTTACCCCAACGCAATTTAATAGGACACTATAAAGGTTAAAGAACTTAATTAATATTTGCAGCCTATGGGCTGTGCTTTTCACCATGTATTTTAAACATCTTTTCTAAAACATTCAGTATAGTGTAAAAGCATATTTATTACTAAGGAAACCAAAACAACCAAACAAAATTATATTTTAATTGAACACAACTTCTTAGTACTTAGTACACTTCTTAGTTCTATCTAGTATTGTGAAAATTGCGTGTTGATGTTTTAGAAGATGAAGTCTATGGTTAACGCGCCACCCATCGAATAAAAGCTGTAGGCGCATTTACTGCCACGGCAGCGAGTGTGGTGGCAGAGGGAACATAATGAAGTGTTAACATCTGTATGTGTGTATGTATGTGTGTATAGATAAATAGATAGATTGCTAATTAATAATAAATATATGTTAATTTTTATTATTTTTTATATTAATATTTATATTATATTAACAATTTTAAAATATACAACTAGATATATATTTTTTTCTATATTAGATAGCTATATATATTAGATAGCTATTGTATGATTTAGAGAACGTATTGTTTAGAGAACGAGAGTGAAAGAGAGAAGAATGTGTGCATTTTTGTGGTGCCATCAGCCAATTAGTGTTGTTTTATTTTATGTCATGTTCAAATACACACTCATTATCATATATCCCAGCGTTCTTTGTGTGACTTGAGCACTATTAAAACCATAGCTTATGCTTTGTTGGTTCCCACTACACTGAAGCTCATTATGATGAGATGTTAATTATGGATTGCAATTTAGTTTGTTATACGAACAGATCTGATATAAAAAAAAAGTGCAAATTGTGGCTATTTTCAGAAGTGATAATTAGACAGCAGGTTCGTGCTTGCTGCTCGGAGTGGATCTCAAAGTGTAAAAACAGGATTCCCTTGAGGTGAAACGCTTTTGTTCCTGTACATCTTTGAGCAATTTGACTCCTTAATGTATCTCAGAAAACCATAGTAAGGTGGTATATTTCGGAAAAGGGCCAGATTTGTACAGTATGTTGTTGTTTTTTATTGTGATGTCCATTTCTAATAGTTCATGCATCAAAAACGCTTGTAATTTATCTGTAAGTGACAGTTTCGTACCCTCTCTCTGACCTTTTAAGATTGAACAGGCTGAATGTGTAATGAATTGCGGTGTTTACTTGCATGATTGCAGTGAGGTCTAATTCTTCAATGACAGCATCTTTTTGCCAAGCTTGATTTACATTTGTTTTGCATTCATGAAGCAATAAAGTATGGCCTTTTCTACTGGGTGTCTGACGGGACTCCTAAAGCTACTGTAGAAATTAAATTGAGGTTTAACTTTTTAATTGAGCTTAAACAGATTTAATCGTACAGTATATGTCTAAGAAAACTAAAATTGACTGATGTATTTTCTTGAACTCAGTTATTGCACTCTGGATGATTAAATACTTTTGCATACATTCATTTATATTGCATTACAAGTGATAGAACTTTTAAAGTCATATTTAACTTTTAAATAATTAAAATATACAAAAATGTGATGTAAACTAGAAAACAGGGCTTCACGATATATGAAAAATCTAACACTGCGATATTTTATTATTCTGCAGATTTGACCAGATGACTTATAATATCTATTTGGAAAGAATCTATCATTTTAAATACACTTTGTGTCAGGTGGTTCTTTGCCTTAAATGCACTGTGACTAATTTCACTTGTTAGATTAGGTCAAATGCAGAGGAGTAATATCAACTGGAATCAATTTAGACATTTTTTTCATGGCGACAACTGGTAAAAACTTCCTACTGAATAAATGTGAGCATGTAAAAGAACAGACGACAAAGCACTCTCTTTTACTTTCCCTCATTTTACAACTAATCTTTTAAAGTCTGTGTGAAATCAAAATTCAGAATGTTTATTTTGTTAGCGTACATTGTGATTATTTATGTGAACAATTCATCCATGCATGTTAATGCCTTGAAATAAAGACTCCTGCATTTGGAGTGGCGGCTTCTCTGTTGACATCAGTTTGACAGCTTCAGTCACAATATTCTTCACCAGTTTGCTGTGATGTGCAAAAAGAATATCCTGCCAACCCCCCAACGCCCCCCCCCCCCCTCTACTCAATATTTAGTTTGAGATGAAAGTACATCAGCATATTAAAACAAAAGTCTCAGCAACTTTCGGTTCACATGGACTTTCAATTTAATAATAATTAGAACAGAAAAACAGCAATCACAACAAAAAATATATAATTAAAATGATATGAAATAAGCAAACAGAAATGATTCAACAACAACTTTTACAATGAATGCTAAGGCTAAATGTTTTTAAATGGCCTGTTTCCACTGAGTGGTACAATACAGTACGGTACGGGTCTCCTTTATCAGGCTTGCGTTTCCACTGCCAAAAGGGTACCAATGGTGTACGATAGAAAGTTTCAGTTGATGTCATTCTCGCTCGAGGAATTGTCAAAGTAAAGCTGTACGGGTCGTTCACATATCATATGAGAAGCACTTCTCACAAAACAGATGCTCTATACACATTAATATTTGTGTATAAATGTTCATTACTGACTTTTCTATGAAATTATATCTGCAGATCGATGATAGTGCGAAGTAGTCTACTCTAACTTCTGCAATTATATAAAATAAATAAATAAATGAAACATATATGAACACATACAGCCCCTTACAGTCTCCGATGTGTTACCAATTACAGAAAAACTACACACAGCATACATTTAGTCCTCATTTGGGTTTAAAAACAACACCGAATATAGCCCACAGTCAGTGCAAACCTCTCATCTGCATCTTTTATCTTCGCCAGCACATGTAACCTCTTGTTAAAAAGTAATTCTGTAGTTCATAATAGTTCAAAAGGGGATGATAATAGTTAAACATGGTAATTTGTTCATGGTTTGCATGTCACTCTTGCGTTTGTCTGTTTCTGAAAGGATTATAAGTCAGAAACACTTCAAAAATCACGAGCACGTTATTATAATCAGCTCAAGAAGTGTCTTATTTCAAATATAGACGTACACGCGAGCTCCCTCGAGAAAGTGAAACCACGATTTTAGACGGCCTCATAAAACAACAGGACACCACAATTTTTATTCGTCTTGGCTTTGTGGATGTTCATCAAGACAACAACAAGTTTTGTTTGAGCTTGGGTCGACCATGGCTCGTTATTATATGTATTTATTATTACGGTGTAATGTCTGAGTGACGTATCTCTGTAAACCAATAGCGTTCAGCTGCGCGTCTAGCTCCGCCTTTTGGTACCCTTTTGTTGGGCTAGGTTCCCTTTTGACAGTGGAAACGGCAATAAAAGCGTACCGTACAGGCCAAAAGTGAAGTGTGTCTTTCATTCACTGCCAGTCTAGTTGTGAAGCTCTCTGCACACATTTTGCTTGCTTGATATTAGGTCACCAACCATGGGGTATAAGTGAAGCCTACACAATATTATTTCAAGCCAAACTGAAAATACTGTGCGTCACTTTGTTTGCTTGAAGTCATTGAATGAAATGTTTTTGTTTCCATTCGACGGAGGACAAAAACATTGACTGCCTATCAAAATCTAGTGCTTAAACTAATGCAAGGATCAACCAAAGTAAACAATACATGTATTAATGTACATTGTTAGGCATTGAGTTATTGTTTTCTAACATTATTGACACTATTTTATGCACCCAAAACAAAGAGTAAAAGTCAGTAATTTTTTTTGTTAAGTGTGACCCTTTGAGAGTATTTTGAAACCAGTTATGTTGTTTATATGATACGAATGAAGGATTAAATAGCCTGTTACAATAACCAGAAGCTCTGTAAATATTATTTAATTTGCTCTAAATCAACTTCTATGATATGATTGTAAGAGTTAATGTTTCCTGCTTGTGTCTCTTCAGGATAATGTGGATCTGGGAGATCTGATGTTCTCTCTTTGTTACTTGCCGACTGCGGGTCGTCTGACGATAACCATAATTAAAGCCAGAAATCTTAAAGCCATGGACATCACAGGAGCGTCTGGTGGGTCTCGTCACCTCTAAATGACTCGTTGTCTGAGCGGTAATGATTTGTTTTGGTGTCATCATGACATGGTAAAACATAGAGCACCCTGGGCTCTCTAAAAGAGCATTGATTTCATCGACTAAACGCTTGAGAAAGTGATGGGAGATTTTATATATGCAAGTAGTGCTAAGTGGGGTTGGGCAAAATCCACACTCTCTTCTAAGGTCATTTATACAACGCACACAGGATGCTGCTTTGGAGTTGAAATCCCATTGGCAGGAAGAGGAATTCATTAAATGTGGAAGTGTTTTGCATCTTGATCCATTACGAAAAACATATATGAATAATTAATATAATAACAGTTTTTTTTAATTATTAACAAGTATTGTATATGTATTTTATTAAATTCAATACATAATTAATTGAATTTTTCAATTATTATTATTAAATCAGCACCGATAGCCCAGCGGTTAGTTTTAGGGCAAAAACGCACTGAAATGTTTTATAATACTAAAATTATTATTACATGAAAATAATACAATAATAAACTTTAAAAATTTATTTTTATAATAAAATATACAAGGATATAGATATATTGATAATTTGTGTACATTTTGTGTATTTTGAAAAATATATATATTATAATTTACTTAATAAACATTTTACACAGTGTAATTAAAAATATTTTATTATTCATAACAATACTTTAAATTATTAGTAAATTAAAGTGTATTTTATTTATTTAATTATTTATTGACTATGGTGAATGAAGACTTATGAAAATATGTTGTTGTTGTTCTTAATAATAATAATAATAATAATAATTATTATTATTATTATTATTATTATTATTATTATTGTTATTATTATTGTTAGTATTATTGTTATTATTTATTTATTTATTATTATTATTGTTATTATTATTATTATTATTATTATTATTATTATTATTATTATTATTATTATTATTATTATTGTTGTTGATATTATTATTATTATTATTATTATTGTTGTTGTTGTTATTGTTATTATTATTGTTATTATTATTGTTATTATTATTATTATTATTTATTATTATTAGTAGTAGTATTTATTATTATTGTTGTTGTTGTTGATATTATTATTGTTATTATTATTATTATTATTATTATTATTATTATTATTATTATTATTATTATTATTATTAATATTAATATTATTATTATTATTATTATTATTATTATTTCTCGTTTCAGTTTTTTTTTTTTTTTTTTTTTTTTTTTTTTTTTAGATATTGTATTTGTATTGATTGAGTGATTGGCCAGAGAATTTTAATTTAATTTAATTATACTTAAAATAATTTTATTCAATTTATTTATTTAATAATTTTTTATTTTATTTTATTTTCTGAATGTCACAGCCATAGTGCTGAGTGAAAGAGTGCTTTTGCAAATTCAATATTTTACAGAAATACTGAATAAATGTATATTTTTTACTTCTGAAAGTCAACTCTGCCACTGAACAAACAATTATTTAAACATTTTCTTTATTCTGTCTTGTTTAAGATCCTTATGTAAAGGTTTCCCTAATGTGTGACGGTCGGAGACTGAAAAAGAGGAAAACATCGACGAAGAGGAACACTCTCAACCCAGTCTACAATGAAGCCATCGTTTTTGATGTTCCACCGGAAAACATTGACCAAATCAGTCTTTTAATAGCGGTCATGGATTATGATCGGTAAGATATCAGTGCATCTCATTAGCTACTTTAAACTAGCAACATAATTTGGAACATTACTTTTTCATGTAGCTGTCTATTTAGAGCCTTTAGGCTTTTCTGGCTTAATGTAAAGATTTATTTTTTTGCGATCCAATATAAAGAAAGCATCTAAAAGGCACTTTTAAGTGTTGGGTTTGTCACACTTTATCAATTTATGACTGTAGATTTTAAGTTCTTGAGTCATAAATGAGTCATAAATCTCCACTTCAACAACACTTTCAAACACAAAACCTTGTTTTTTTATATTAAAAACTCATTTTATTCATTTTGGTATTGTTTTACAGATTGATTTTCTCAGAATTTCCCTGTTAGATCATTTCTAGTTGTTGGAATACTTAGATTCCCCAAATCCCATCTGTAAAATTCATTGACTCTATTCATTCATTCATTTTCTTGTCAGCTTAGTCCCTTTATTAATCTGGGGTCGCCACAGCGGAATGAACAGCCAACTCATCCAGCATTTGTTTTATGCAGCGAATGCCCTTCCAGCTGCAACCCATCTCTGGGAAACAAATACACACTCATACACTACAGACAATTTAGCTTACCCACTTATCCTGTACTACATGTCTTTGGACTTGTGGGGGAAACCGGAGCACCCGGAGGAATCCCACGTGAACGCAGGGAGAACATGCAAACTCCACACAGAAACGCCAACTGACCCAGTCGAGGCTCGAACCAGCGACCTTCTTGCTGTGAGGCGACAGCACTACCTACTGCGCCACTGCGTTGCCTTCTTCTGACTCTAATATATCAAAAAATTAAAAGCATTTTAAATTAAATTTTTAGACTTTTTTGAATTTTTGATTTAGATCCAATCATGCCAAGTATTAAAATAATTTGCATATTTAAACGTAACATTTACAATAATCTGCATAAATTTGTAAATGGTGTTTTTGTCTAAAAGCGCTCCATGTCCACACTATTATTTTTAATTCTTTCTGTCATCCACACTAAACGACTAAAACCATTTTGTTCAGTAAAGATGCAAGATGATTTTACCTGTTATATTATCATATTCACCTGCCGTTTATTTACTTTCTGTCTCTTTGAAACGTCCGTTGTAGCAGAATGCTACAACTGTCATCTGCTTCCGACATTATTCTAATTCATTCATAACTGACATTATTCATTCATTCATTTTCTTTTAGACTTCGTCCCTTTATTTATCAGGGGTCACCACAGTAGAATGAACTGCCAACTTATCCAGTGATGGGTTGCAGCTGGAAGGGCATCCGCTGTGTAAAACATGTGCTGGATAAATTGGCGGTTCATTCCGCTGTGTGTGACCCCGGATTAATAAAGGGACTAAGCCGAAAAGAAAACGAATGAATGAATGAAACAACTCAGTGACATGAACTTGTGAAAGATAGCTAGTGATCCTTTGTGTTCATCTTGTAGAACTACTTTCAATAAACTGTAGCTTGACGATAGTTGAAGAGACCAGCATGTGCAAGCAGCAAACACACAAACCACCTTATTTTTGGATGGAAAAGCCACATTTTTTTTTCAAATTCACTATTGTTAGTCCTTCAGTTTTAGCAGCGCTAATCCAAACGTACAGCTAGCAGCCTGGTGGGAGCTAGCGAGCGCTCAGTGTCAAGTATGAAGTCTGGTTTAAATGAAATATGCTTTTAATTCTGGCCAGACACGCTGCTCTGAGACTATAGAGGTTTATTTTTGGTGCGGGTGGGTGATGTGTGTGTATATATTCCCAATCCATCCACAGATTCAGCTCAGATTTAGATCAGTGTCCTGTTTGAGGAGTTGAGTGTCTCACCGGCACAACACATTGACTCAACACAAGTAGATGGAAACCAGGAGCAGAGCGGGGGGAGAAATATCTTCAGAAATAAAGCAGATTCTCCACTTCGTAACTTTTAAAGTTGGAAAAGAGACATGTTTATGGGTTGTTGTTTATTGTAATAGGTGGAATATAATAAATATGATGTTTAATAATAGTTATTATTATTGTCAATTGGAACATTTTGTGTTATGTGCATATTTATTTTATTTACAATGTTCATTCATTCATTCATTTATTTTCTTTTTGACTTAGTCCTTTATTAATTCGGAGTCACCACAGCGGAATGAACCGCCAACTTATCCAGCACATGTTTTACGCAGTGGATACCCTTCCAGTCGCAACCCATCTCTGGGAAACATCCATGCACACTCACTCACACTCATACACTACGGACAATTTAGCCTTCCCAATTCAACTGTACCACATGTCTTTGGACTGTGGGGGAAACCGGAGCACCCGGAGGAAACCCACGCGAACACAGGGAGAACATGCAAATTCCACACAGAAACGCCAACTGGCCCAGCCGGGACTCAAACCTTCTTGCTGTGAGGCGACAATGCCAACCACTGCGCCACCGTGCCACCATTATAATTATTATAATAATTAATAATAAAAAAATCATATATATTAAAATTAATAACAGCCCAAAATAACTTTTCCCTAAAGTGCTTTTAACCCCTTCAGCAAATCATTTTGTACTGCAACTCTTTAATACTAACAATTTTTACTCATTCATAAACTGTTTGTGTATATAGTATAAAATTAGAGTTGTTATAATTTGCATTTCCATGTATATAATTGTCAATAATACTTGCATATTTTATTTATTGTGTAAAATGTGTTATTATAATGTCTAAATTTCATTTTCCTTTCTCTTTTCTTTTTCTGTCTTTTTCTCTTTCTTTCTTACCCTTTGTTTCTCTTTTTTCTTTCTTTTTTCGCTGTCTTTTCTTTCTTTTTATTTTTTCTTTCGTTCGTTCGTTTGTTCGTTCTTTCTTTCTTTCTCTCTTTCTGTCTTTCTTTTTTCTCTATTTCTCTTCTTTTTTCTGGTTTTTAATTTCTTTCTCTTTTTATTTAAATTTTTTCTCTTTCTTTCATTTGCTCATTCATTCTTTCTTTTTCTCTTTCTCTCTCTTTATTACTTTTCTCTGTCTTTTTCTTTCTCTCTCTTTCTTTATTACCTTTTGTTTTTTTCTCTTTCTTACTTTTACTCTTTTGCTCATTCCTTCTTTCTTTTTCTCTTTCTATCTTTCTTTTTTTTCTTTCTTTCTGTCTTTATTTTTCTTTTTGTCTCTTTTGTTCATTCATTTTCTTTCTTTTTCTCTTTCTTTCTCTTTCTTTCTTTCTTTCTTTCTTTCTGTCTTTCTTTATTTTTCTTTTTTCTCTCATTTTTAATTTTTCTAATTTTCTTTCTTTTTCTTTTTCCTTTTCTTTTATTTTTTCACTGTCTTTTTCTCTTTCTTTCCTTTTTTCTTTCTTTTTCTCTCTCTTTCTTTTGTGCTTCTTTCTTTTATTTTTTCACTGTCTTTTTCTCTTTCTTTTTTTCTTTTTCTCTCTCTCTTACTTTCTTACTCTTTCTTTTCTATCCTTTTCTTCCCTTCTTTTTTGCTGTCTTCTTTCTTTTTTCTCTCTTTCTTTATTTCTTTTTTCTCTCTTTCTCACTTTTTCCTCTATTTCTTTCTATCGTTTCCTTTCCTTCTTGTTTTGCTCTTTTCTCTTTCTTTTTTTTTCTCTTTCTTACTTTTTCTTTTTTCTTTCTTCCTTATTTTTCTTTTTATCTATTTCTAAATTTTCTCTCTTTCTTTCATTTAAATATTTCATTCATTTTGTCTTGTTTTCTTTTTCTTTCCTACTTTCTCTTTATTTCTTTTGCTTTTTTCTTTCTTAATTTTCTTAATTTTTTTTCCTGTCTTTCTTTTTCTCTCTTTCATACATTTTCTGTTTTCAATGAAAATTACCGGCATCCGTATTTCCTTAATGTGTCTCTGCTAAAAAAAATAAATAAATTATATATATATATATATATATATATATATATATATATATATATATATATATATATATTTGCATATACTTTTAATAATGCAAAGAGTGAAAAACAACAGAATATGAGATCAGCTCCTGTTGTGTTTGGTGAAGTGGCAGACAGTCAGAAAAGAACATCATGGTTCATCAGTCATATAAGTAATACTGTGCTCTTCTCCTCCACAGTGTTGGTCACAATGAGGTCATTGGGATTTGCCATGTGGGAAACAGAGCTCCGAGTTTGGGCCGTGATCACTGGAATGAGATGCTGTCGTACCCACGCAAACCCATCGCCCGCTGGCACCTGCTGGTGGAGGTAAAACACAGCTTCCCGTCTCTGCTTTACATCAATTTCAACAGTTTTCTTAGAGCTGCGTTCACAAACAGCCTGTTTCTGTTTACACTGTTCACTGATCAGTCTGACAAATCTCTATGATCACTTTTACATCCAGAGCTGTTTATGCTGGGTTATCAGGGAATATGAATAAAAAAAAATTATTTAGATGGTTATAGAATCTTATAGAAATGTTTTGATGTAAAGTATAAATAAATAACATTCTGAGACATATTTTAGTACCCCTTTTTTTAATTTATTGAATGCAGTGACATTAGGTTCACAGAAGTACTTGTCTACTATTTATCAGTTTGTTTTTAGATATTTGCATTTTAGATATTTGTTTTTAGATAGTTTTAACATTTTATTTTTTAGGTTTTTTAACATTAATTACTTGCATATTTATTTTAAATGTGTGTAATATTTTTAATCGTTTTATTTTCTATATTTTATTATTTTTTTTGTTTTTGTTTAATGCACTGTAGAATGCAGATTATTTTCAAAGGTATGGGAAAGTTTGCAAACTTTTGTATTTATGTAAAAGTTCTAGTTTTTTAAATTGATTATCTGTGTATGCATACAGTTAAAGTCAGAATTTTTAGCCCCCCTGAATTATTAGCCCCGCTGTTTTTTATTTTCCTTTATTTCTGTTTAACGGAGAGAAGGTTTTTTGTTCAACACATTTTTTAACATAATAGTTTTAATAACTCATTTCCAATAACTGATTAATTTTATCTTTGCCATGATGACAGTAAATAATATTTGACTAGATATTTTTCAAGACACTTCTATTAAGCTTAAAGTGACATTTAAAGGCTTAACTAGGTTAATTAAGTTAACTAGGCAGGTTTGGGTAATTAGGTAAGTTATTGTATAGGGGCTAATAATTTTGACTTTAAAATGGTTTTTAAAAAAATTAAAACTGCTTTTATTCTAGCCAAAATAAGACAAAGACTTACTTCAGAAGAAAAAATATTATCAGACATTCTGTGAAAATTTCCTTGCTCTGTTAAACATCAAGTAAATATTTAATAAAATAAAATTATAATTCTGACTTCAACTGTGTATATATATATATATATATATATATATATATATATATATATATATATGATAAAATAATTATTATAAATATTATGATCATTTTTATATTTTAATACTTCTGAAATAAAAGAAAAAAGAGAGTTTACTTACAGCTGCACACACATTGTTTTCTTTATAGACCGCATTGCTTGTCTGTGAAGTGGTTTGCATGCATTTTCATCTCACTTTTCATCTCATTTTCACAAATTAATAAACAAATCACACTGCTTTTAACAATTAAATAACCTTCAGGTTAAAAGAAATTAAATAAATGTACCTAACTCTCATGAACAAAGGAGATTGCAAACAGATATGAAACAAAATGGCGTCAAGTCCCCTTCTCTTAAAATGGCAAAAAAAAGGGTTTCCAAGGTGTACATAAATTTAAAATCGCAAAACAGAGTATTAGTCCTAAACAGGCAAAGGTAACAGATAAGTAAGGGATAACATCCAGTAGGTTGTTATTGCAAAAAGCAGCTGAACAGAGCATACACTAAGCTGTGCATTATTCAGTCACAAGATGCCACCAAACAGTAAAACACAACACCATGGCAGACACACATATACTGTAAATATAGATGTGAAAGCATTCACTGGTGGTCAAAATGATTCAAAGTACCCGGATGAGCCTGTGTTATTAGTTTTTAGCGTATGTTAACGGCGAAAAACATACCTTGAAATGTCATGACAGGCCAATTAGAATCACGTATTCCATGTGTAATAAGTTAGGGATAAAGTACATCCACAAGGTTGTTATCGCATAATAAAGCCCGAAAGACTTATCGGCATATTTTGTATAAGGAATTCCTAAACAAAACAAAAAAAATAGACACAAAGCATTGTTCTGAGCTGCAATTTGTTATTAATTGTTTAACCAAATGCAAAGCTGACAGAAATGAAGACAGCTGAATGGAGCATACACTAACCTACACATTATTTAGTCTCAAGATGGCACCAAACAGTCAAAAACAGAGGCGGAGACAGACAAGCAACTAAATACCGTTTAAAGCATCCACTAGTGGTCAAAATGATTTTAAGCACCCACATAAGCCTGTGTTATTAGTTTTTAGCAGTTGTTAACTGTGAATAACATACCTTGGCATGTCGTAATTGACCAATCAGAATCAAGTAGTCCATGCATAATAAGTTAAGGATAAAGTACATACAGGGCATTGTTTATAGCAGAGTAAAGCCTGACAGGCTTATCAGCATATGTCGAATAAGCCTGAAGGGCTTTATTCTGTGGGAAAAAACTGTCCTGGATGTACTTTATTCTGCTTATTACATGGCTACTTGTCACAATATATAAAAAATTACACACAAAACATTATTCTGAGCTGTAATATTTTATTAGTTTTTTAAATTAATGGAAAGCTGACTTAAACAAAAATGGCTAAATGGAGCATACACTAACCTATTATTCAGTCACAAGATGGCACCAAACAATTGAAAATGACGGCATGATAGACAAGCAATCTGGTGGTCAAAATGACTCGAAGTATTTGGATGTTCCTGTGTTACAAGTTTCAGTGGTTGTTATCATGGGTTAACATACCTTGAAATGCCATAACAGATCAAAATCAAGTATTGCGTGTAATAAGTTCGGCATACTGTATGTTGTATAAGGGCTTAATTCTGCGAACACAACAGTCCTGGATGTACTTTATCCTCCTTATTATACGGCGACTTGCCACAAAATATAAACATTAGACCCAAAACATTTGGTCTAAGTTGTAATAGTTTATTAAATATTTAATAAAATGTAAAGCTAACAGAAATAAAATCGGTTGAGTGAAGCTGATGCATACAAAAACCTGCACATTATTCAGTCACAAGATGGCGCCAAACGTACAAAAACGCAAAGCTGACAGAAACGAAACCAGCTGAATGATACATAACACAGGATACGTTTTATTGATTAACAAAAAATTAGCCTATATGAAAGTGTGTTGACATGAACATATTCTGACGCTTAAGGTGATTAAAAATGTACGAATGAGCCTGCGTTACTCTGCGGTAGTTACCTCTAACTAACGTAAAAGAGAGAATACTACACTTTGAAAAAGTACAGGTGATAACGGTAGCAGAATGATTCCATTCATCTTTTTTTCTCATCATAATTACCCTTTATTACATCAGGCAAAACAAAACAGCGCTGCAAAAATAATTGAAGTCAGGTAAACACCGAAAACTTGACGAAACAAACTGTAAAGGCTTGTGCGATTTTTCAGAAAACCCAACATAAAGTCTGAGGCTAATGGCTTATTTGTGTTTACCTCCTTTCTCACGGCAGCCCATAAAGACTCTCATTTTCGTCATCTTCCTCCTCTTTTCTGAAGGCTTTTCACACATTACTACTCTGAAATGTTGTTTGCAAATCTCTGACCTCTCAGGAGTTCAGTCTACACATCTTCAATAATTCACCATCTTCTGTCCTCTCCCGAGTCGGCGCTGTATTAAAGCAAAGCACCTCACATAAACAAAACAGCGCAATCACATCTCTCAAGATGCAGCAGCTCAATTCCGTAAAGCAATATGAAGCATTTTAGGACAATCAAAAAAAAGAGTTTTAGGACGACTTTAGATAACGTTTGCACATTGGAGATATGAGACTCTGTGTTTTTTAAACTGCAAAAACAAGAAGTATCTAAGCATAACATTTTACAGGAGAATTAAGCACAAGAGGAAGTAAAAGAAAACATGAAATAGGTTTACTTTTATTATTCTAATTATTTATTATGTTATTAAATGTATTATTATTATGTATATTATGTATATTATTATGTATAATAAATGTATTATTATTATGTATAAAACGTATTTTATGTAGTTATTATACAGTTTTGAATGTACATGAATATAGAAAATAATAAACTAGTATCTTTTCTTAGTATATTTTCTTCATACTTCCTTATTTCATTCATATTTATATTTATTGTTAATCATTGTATTGTATGTAATTATGTAGTTGGTTTATTATTCTCTCTTTCAATTTACCTCTTAATTTCTTTTTGTTTGTGTTATACACTATTTTGAGTTATGGTAATTAGAGGCTTATATTTGCTTAGCATCCTATAGTTTGTTTTATTTTTTCTGTTATTTTGATATTCGTTTCCTATCAAAATATTAATTTTCAGTTGTAGCATTTGAATTATTTATGTTTTGATGGTTATCTACTTTATTGTGTAGTTTTATTTATTTATGGACCTAAATTTATTTATAAAATGAGAAATCTTTTAGCTAAATTTGAAATGTATTTGAATTTTAATGTTATTCTTTATCTATCTGACCCTATGTAACCTATTTGGAACGTACAATATTTTCAAACTTGTGGCAAATACTCAGACTTGGAAAAACATTTCATTTTAAAGTTTTGATTTGTTGTATTGTTTATTTATTTAGCATTTTTGTTTGTTTGTTTTTTAATCATTTATGCATTGTATTGCTATTTATATTTTGTATTGTAATAGTTTTTTTTCATGATTTGTGATCCATAATGTCTAATTGTTATTAATATTAATATTTTTACAAATATCAATTGTATATGTATAATATTTTATTATTTATCGTTAATGCATTTGTGTTTTCATAATCATTTATAGAATTTATTATGTATATTTATTATTTTATTTATTTTGATTACAATTACATTCATTAGTATTCAATTTATAATATTATTACTATTTTTGTTTAATGCTTATTGTATTTTTACCTTCATTTTTCATTATTTCTATCATCTTTTTCCAATTTTATAGACATTTTCCCCAACTTTCAGCTTTATTTGAAATTATTTATTTAGTTTGTTTCATTAAATTTACATTCTTTTGTGTATTATGTTGTTTTATGCCTTTTTATACCTTAATTTTTAATGTCGCAAATCATTCAATTACAAAGAGGACTTCAGCCCTTCAGTTTCAGAACTAATGCCATTGATATGCATCACATCTGATCTTTAAATATGTATATATACAGTTGAAGTCAGAATTATTACCCCTTTTGTGATTCTTTTTCAAATATTTCCCAAATGATGTTTAACAGAGCAAGGAAATTTTCACAGTATGTCTGATAATATTTTTTCTTCTGGAGAAAGTCTTATTTGTTTTATTTCGGCTAGAATATAAGCAGTTTTTAATTATTTAAAATCCATTTTAAGGGTCAAAATTATTAGCCTCTTTAAGCTAATTGTTTTTCGATAGTCTATAGAACAAACCATCGTTATACAATAACTTGCCTAATTACCCTAACCTGCCTAGTTAACCAAAATAACCTAGTTAAGCCTTTAAATGTCACTTTAAGCTGTATAGAAGTGTCTTAAAATATCCAGTAAAATATTATTTACTGTCATCATGGCAAAGATAAAATAAATCAGTTATTTGAAATGAGTTATTAAAACTATTGTGTTCAGAAATGTTAAAAAAAAAAATCTTCTCTTTGTTAAACAGAAATTGGGGAAAAAAAACTAAACAGGGGGGCTAATAATTCTGACTTCAACTGTATATATATATATATTTTTTTTTTTTTTACTCACACAACTGTGTTTTTCTGGCAGTGGGTTGGTCAAAGCACGACCGGCGGCAGTCAAGGCTCCTGTAATTCCCTCCGGACACCTCCTTCACCATGATGAGACGCTGTGAAGAACCAATTCACAAGCTTAATGAAGAGGCAAGAGCATGAGAGGAAGAAGCTGTTAGCGGTCACTTTAAATGTGTGCACACATGGTCAGTCAATGCAGTACAACAGCAGGACTCTGTAAAGCTCCGCTCCACTGCATGTGTGCTAGAAAAAAAAACAACTTTTTGCTGTTTTTGTTGGAAACTTTAGTTGAGAGGTAAGTATTTTTGACATCGTCGTGTTTTCTGTATCCGTAGAACACGTTGTGATACACTAATATTGTTTGGAGTGTAGTGCATGGGGTCTATTTTGTGGTACTTTTATTGTACGATCCTTACTGTATAAAAAAATTACATGCGAAATGTGCGATGAGTGTCGAGTCCTGATTTCTGAATCAAAATCAATTTTTTATTTCGTTAATTTTATTACTTTTTATTTTGAATTTATTTAACATTTTTATTTGAGTTATTTCTGAATAAATATATTACATGTCATTTTATTTTTATTTTCTCATTCATTATTTAATTTTTGTTTGGATTGTTTTATTTTATTCAGGTTTGTCCAACTAATAATCAGATTTGACACAAAATACATTATAAAATATATTTTAAAATCTTATTGTCTTATTTAAATCTCATTTATTATGAGAATGGTCAGGCAAGCAATGGTCAACACAGGAACAAACAGATGTAAATGTGCAATTCAGAGTTATGGTCATAAACAGGCGGATGGTCAAAAGGCAGGCTGCAGACAGGAATAAACAGTAAACAAACAAACAAAACAAAGCGAGGGTCAAAACCGGCAAGGCAAGGAAAACTCGTCGTAATCTCACAGAAACAGATAATAAGACTCAGCAACTAGTGTGTGTGTGCTGCTTTTAAAGTCCATGTAATCAGTTCATGAGCAGCTCCCAGGCGCGTGTGTGTAATCAGCGGAATCTGGAACAGGTGCGTGTGAGCGGTGCATGAATGGATCTTGTAGTCCATAGTCCGTCGAATTTCTAGTTTTTTAGCGAACTGCGTGTTTACAGGGGGAGGGACCGAGGGCCAGGACTATGTAGCTGAGGTGTACTTGGAGCGTGGCGCTGCAGAGGGCCTGGAGCAGGGAGCTGCGGAGGGCCTGGAGTATAGAGCTGCGGAGGGCCTGGACCGTGGAGCTGTGGAGGGCTTAGAGCATGAAGCTGTGGAATCCAGAACAGGTGCATGTGAGCGGTGCATGACTGGACATTGTATTCCATATTCCAGCAGATTTGTAGTTCTTTAATGAACTGCCAGGAATAGATCGCTCGTGATTGTGACACTTTACAACAGTTACTTTAAAAGAAAATTTAACTTATCAAACCTGTGTCAACACAAATCACTCAGATCAAATAAATTCACATCTAAGATTTCTATGCAGGCTGCGTTTTGCACTTTAGTACAGTTGGGTTTTATATTTCTGTCTGTAACTGATGATAAAGTAAAATTTTTCGTGCTTATGTGGTTTCTGAAAGTGTGAATTCATTTTTGTCACATACACACAGGTAAATCATTCATTCATTCTCCTTCGGCTTTGTCCCTAATTTATCAGGGGTCGCCACAGTGGAATGAACCACCAACTATCCCAGCATATGTTTTACACAGCGGATGCCCTTCCAACCGCAACCCAGCACTGGGAAACACCCATGCACTCTCGTATTCTCTCACACACACAAACACACACACACACTCACTCATATACTAAGGGCAATTTAGTTCATCAATTAGATTTAGATTTGTATAGCTCATTTATACTGCATCTCTTTAGACTGTGGGGGAAACCGGAGCACCCGGAGGAAAATGGTGAGAACATGCAAACTCCACACAGAAATTTCAACTGACCCAGCTGGGATTCGAACCAGCGACCTTCTTGCTGTGAGGCGACTGTGCTAACCACTGATCCACTGTGCCGCCCGATCTGAAATTAGTCGAAGGTAAAAATCTTCTCTGATAAAGGAGGAAAAAATAGCAATCTGCAAGAAAAGGTGATTGATGTGTGTTTAATCAGTGTCCTGCTGTACAGAGTCTTCCTGACGTGTGGAGTGACAAACTTTTACAATGAGCCGAATCCCACTGAGCTTTTAGCGCAGTCAGCAGGAGATGCAGTCCTGATGATGGAGAGACAGGTGGAGAACACACTCGCTGACAGCTGCGAGATCAACACAGAACTCAAGATTTAAGACATGCACAGGTACACATTACAGAGGAGAGACAGAACTGTATGGGTGTTTCAGCTGGAAGGGCATCCACTGCATAAAACATATGCTGGATAAGTTGGCGGTTCATTCCACTGTGGCGGCCCCTGATTAATAAATGGACTAAGCCGAAAGAAAATGAATGAATAAATGAATATTTGACGAAGTTAAAGAATATGTGTTAAATAGTTTTAGGCCAACTTTAAGAAAAGCTTTTGATTCACTTCCAATGCTGTCTCTTGTATATATGGATAGCTCCTTCCCTTTAAAAAAAAAATCTCTATATATATATATTTGAAATACATTGCTGCGTCCCAATGCGCCTACTTTTACGACATCCTAAAAGTATATATTTTTGTAAAGTAGTACAAATTATTGTGAGTGGTATGAATGGAGTTTGGATGTACTACATCTGCCATTTGTCGTGCCATTGACGTGACCTACCCCCGTGAGTTGTGTCGCTTCCCTCCCATTCATGAATTCTCTCACGTTGCATCAATGGATAGCATAGACTCCATCGAATGCATACTTCATAATCTCGCCAGAAGTAGTAGGTAATTTTGGAACTTCTTGCTTACTATTTTTGTAACACTATGATTTCGGACATACTACTTGGCTCACTTATTGTTTTTTAACGTACTATATAATATGGAAGTATGCGATTTCAGGAGTTTTATATGCAGAGAAATCTCTTCAGGTCTTTGCATAATTATTCGTTCTGAAGTTAATGTCCAAACACGTCTTTATAATATGTTCACGTTATTGTTGCAGATTAAATATAATGCGGAAAATGTGATTTGAGTATTTTCCAGTAAGTTAGATATTCATTAATTCATTCATTTTCAACCACTTTTTCTGGGCCGGGTCATGGGGGCAGCAGTCTTAGGAGAACCCCAGACTTCCCTCTCCCCAGACACTTCCTCCAGCTCCTCCGGGGGGATCTCGAGGCGTTTCCAGGCCAGCCAAGAGACATAGTCCCTCCAGCGTGTCCTGGGTCTTCCCTGAGGACTCCTCCTGGTGGGACATGCCTGGAACACCTCCCTAGGTAGGCATCCTGGAGGCATCTGAAACAGATGCCCAAGCCCCCTCAGCTGACTTCTCTCGATGTGGAGGAGCAATGGCTCTACTCCGAGCTGCTCCCAGGTGACAGAGCTCCTCACCCTATTTATAAGAATGCGCCCTGCCACCCTGCAAAGGAAAGTCATTTCAGCCGCTTGTATCCGAAATCTTGTCCTTTCGGTCATGACCCAAAGCTCATGACCAGTGGTGTATTCGGGGCTATACACATGTATACTTCGTATGCCAACTTTTTATTCACAAGCTGTTTGGGTATTACGACTTCTGGGGATCAATAATTGCATATACCCTTGGTATACTCACTTGTTATACTCGGTATACTCACAAATTTCATGAGTTTTTCGAAGACAATGAAAAGTCAACTGAACGATGTCTCGATGAAACCGTGTGTATATATATATATATATATATATAAGCTTTATTCATTTACATAGGACATAGGTTTTTCAAATATGGCTGCCAAATGAACTTTGACTACACTACAAAAACAAAGTTTGCTAATGGCAAACTGAACAGCTAACAAACTAGCCTGTTTCACTTCTAATATTGCTAATGTTGTAGTTTGGTCACATTACTCATTCTCTATCAGCACCAGAGTGTTTCAGCTGTCGTTGGGAGCATTAGTTTGGTAAATTGACCACAGTTACTTCTACTCCTGCCTATCGTGTTTACCTAATGCAAGCTGAAGTTTTATGACGGCAGGACGCGCTAATGGCTGCTGCTGCTAATCACGGATGAGGAGTCGTCGAGGGCGAAGAGGGAAGCGTTTCCAGTAACTGCTGTGTTCTGCGGGCGCCACCGCTTTCTAATTACTGCCAGGGTTATGAATTATTCAACAGTCTGATTTCTGTGATGTGCAAAACTGAGGCGCTCAGATCATCGCACGCGGCCGATCTGTCACCAAGACGGTGGGACGCTTTATAGCGCAGGCATCAGGGGAATTAATGTTACTGTCCTGTCCGCAGAGCCCATCCTAGACTTCTAAGGGGCCTAAGAAAAACTTAATGAGCGGGACCATGTCAGTGCGATTAAAAATTCCTCCAGAGCTGTTTCACTGTCAACAAACAGTGATACAATAAAATAGAAAGATGCAAACAATGTAGGATATGTAGAAAAAGGTATAAATGAATTGTATTTAAAACTATCCTACAGAAATTCACTGTAAAAAAATGCTGGGTTCCACACAATTTCTTCATGTTGTCCCAAAACAAATCGATTAAGTTAACTTAAGTTAAAACCAGGACCCGCCTATTCTTTCCTCCCCTCCCCACCACACCACATGACAACCTCAAAACATTATGCAATTTTGAGTGTGCCTCACACAGGTGAGTGAGCTTGACAAACCACCTGTAGACAACACACTCTTTCAATTTAACTGACACTTGCACCAGTTTTGCACTAAACACTTTCTTACAAGCACTCAACATCTCATAAAAAACAGAAACTGTGCATTTATGAAATGAGTTTCACACAGGTGAGTGGGTTTGACAATCCACCTGTAGAAACACTCTTCTCTCTCTCTAAAAAAAAACACTGCCCCCTCCTAACTCTATAGCACTTAAAGGTGCCCTATATGCCCAAGGCATAGTAGAATAATAAGAGTTTACATCAGTTTTATTCTACAAAAGAAGCTTTTTTTTCTGGCTAATCACGGTATTTTCTGAATAATTAAGGGATTACAAAGGATCCTCCGAATCCTCGCTGTTAAACTCTTGTATCCCAATATGTATTTTGAATCTGACTTCATTCAGTGTTCAGATTTTTGGTGCTAGAAATGTTAGCGAATGTCTGCATTAGTATTTTATTTAGTTTAGTATTTTCCAGTTTACTATACAGTTTTGTTCCAAGCTTCTGGATCTTTGCTGATCCTGTTCCCCTCATTCTGCTGGCCATGATTTCCTGTCTACTGTCCAACCAAAGCTGTAACCCCTTCTAAATATATTTTTAAATGAAAAAAAAAGCAAATCAGTGCATATTTAATAAAATGACCTCATTTTTAAACATTAGTTTTTAGAAAACTTGTAATTTCAGTAATTTTGCTTCTCTTAATGTAATCAATCAACTGGATATGTTTGGTTATAAATATTACTTTCCCTCCATTAACCTGCAGTGTCTTTCCTTAAGTCTTAAAATCTAATTATGCTCATTTGCTGCTTCCGGTAATGAGGCTTTAATCAGTCTGCCTTAATCAATGCTATCAGGTTGATGGAGTGCTAATGGAAGCACTTTAGACCTTTACTGAGGTGGATCTGAGGATGTGAAGTGCGCATGAATTGTATTATTTAGTTGAACTGTGTGATTTTACCATGGTGCTGTGCGGCGATGATATCAAAATACTAATTGTGCTTTGGTTTGATTTGAACAAACTCATTTTTGGATGCAAAAAACATCACATTATGTCTCAAGAGCACAAGGTACAACCATACGCTTTTTCCTCATCATAATCAGAGTGTGATTGAGGAATTCCTTGTTTTGTTTTGACTCCTTTATATATAGAGTAACGCTTCACAATAAAGTTAATGTTTGTTAATGCATTTACTAACATGAACAAACAATAAACAATACATTTATTACTGTATTTGTTCATGTTTGTTACTTTACTTAATACAGTTTGTTGAGTATATGTAGAGCTACGATTTATTAAAGCTATACAATTATTATTTTTTAGGGGATTCACCTTTATTTTTGACAGGACAGTGGAGATTTACAGACAGGAAAGCATGGGGAGCAGAGAGAGGGGAAGGACCGGCAGAGGACCTCAAGCCGGGGATCGAACTCGGGTCGCCGTGAGCACCTCGATGCCATGTGTCGACGCACTAACCATTAGGATATTGGCGCTGATGAAAGCTGTACAATTATTGTAAAGTTTGACCAGATATAGACTCAAAACTGCGACACTTACACACATAATTGTGAAAAATAAACTCAGATTTGTGAGATATGATTTTAAAAAGTGATAGATAGAAACTCAATTACAATATATAAGATGATTTAAAAGATGCCTAATAAAATAATTAATTAATAAACATTTGTATATTATAATATTAATATAAAATATTTTTAATAATTAAATATTTGTGAGATATGATTTTGAAATTGATAAATAGAAACTCAATTACAATATATAAAGATGTTTCAAAAGATACCTAATAAAAAAATTTATAAACATTTGTATATTATAATATTAATATAAAATAGTTTTTAATAATGAAATGTTTTTATAATTCTATTATGTATACAATTTTTTTAAGTATACTATAATAACACTAAAATCACTGAACACTATGAACACTGGAGTCGAAAGTGTGAGGTCAGTAATTTGTTTTATTAATAGTAAATTATTAGTGAAAACAGTGAAATGTTATTACAGTTATTGACCTTATTCTTCACGTATGAGCAGGCACAGCAATTGGAATCTTTTTTGTCTTACGTTTAGTTTTAGACATTAAAAACAGTTCGTTCTGCTGCTTCATGTTGCAAACAGATATTTTCTTATTACATTATTCTACTTTTTTATGTATAATCATGAACACACTTGTTTGTAGAGCAAGTAGTTTGACCGTATTCTGTAATTATTCATTTCTCCCATAGGCAGCTGAATCGGAAGTTCTTAAACAATTGCAAAAATGAGCGCACTTCCGCATCGCTGAATAAGAACTGGTTTATGATGTACAGTAATATATTTTACACTTTACATTTTCAGCATCATTACTCCAGTCTTCAATATCACACGATCCTTTAGGATGTATTTCATCTGGTGTTTAATAAAAACATTTAATAATATTATAAATGTTGAAAACAGTTATGCTGCTTAATATTTTATGGAAAGCAATTTACTTGAAATAGAACTCTTTTACTGCAACTTGTTGACCAATTCAATAAATCCTCACTGAATAAAAGAATTGATTTTCAGTAGACTTAATGGTAGTGTTTATGGAATATATAAACACTATATAGATATAGTACATATGAAAAAAAGAAAAACAAGTGGTAATTTGAATAAATCAACATAGGTTAATTCTGAAAAAGTAGCCCTATATACATTTCTGGAGATCGCGAATTATGTAGCCAGAATTACGTATGGCTGCATTTAGCATTTAAAACGAATGCTATGGGCGGTATAATGGTGTTCCTTTTCTCGTTACCAGCTGATGGCTGACATCAGTATGGACGGCTTTCCCGGTGTTACCAGTTTGTCCCGTTACCTATGTACGTCGGTGGACTTGAGACGCAGAGAGGAGTTGACCACGAGGATAAGGTTAGAGTCTGGCGAGGAACGGTTCCAGAAAGCGGGTAAGACAAAAACAGAATCCAAAAAATTTAATAAACAAGTAAATATCAGGGTGAGTATGTGGTAAAATCTGAAAACGTGGTAAAAATCATGGCTTTTCTTTTTCTGGATTGCTTTTTTAAAACACTGTCAGATGGGTTTAGGGAATGGAGTGAGGGGGTCAGCCGGTTCTTTCAAAAACACGGTTGGGTTTAGGGAAGGGTCAGTCAGTCAGTCGGTCGATCAGTCAGTCAGTCAGTTGACAGCAGGTGCAAATAGCACTTGCGAGAGAAGATGCAGATTTTGAATCTGAAAAAAGTGTACACAGCGGCCTCTGGTGGATTCGCCAAAAACAAAAACTGCAAAAACATGTGGCTCCTGGGACGTATTTTGGCACCCTCCAGAAATGCATATAGCAGAATGAGCCTGGCTTGGAATAAATCCTTATAGAAAACACCAGTGTTAATTCATCATCAGAGCAAGAACTTTACTGGATAATCACATCTAATCTACACAAGCATTAATCAAACACTGAGAAAAGTTTTGGCGGAGGTGATTCACCCTGTTCTTAGCCTCTGTTGCTAAGTGCTAAATCAGTTAAATTAGCATCTATAATAAACCAATGAACTATAGCGAACGATATTGAGTGGGAAAGAAACATTCATATTTTCTGATTATTCTCCACCTACACACCTGTTCAGATACAATTTGCAGAGTCATTCTATATTTGCTTTCATCTGCCATTGGTCGCATTCACAGCAGTGTTTCATAACGCTTAGTTACTAATGACTTTTCTTGCACAGCAACATCTGTTGCAAGATCTGGAGGCTTTCAAAGATGTAAAAAAAATGGCATGAGTAAGAGTTATTTTCATTTAATTGTGACCAATCACAACTATCAAACACTTTTTGCTTCTTATTGTACAGTATGTTCCTGTGGTGCGATTTGACCTAGACATTGATTAGATCAGTGTTTCCCAACCCTGTTCCTGGAAGCACACTAACAGCACATATTTTGGATGTCTACCTTATTTGACCCATTAACTTCAGGTTTTGGAGTCTCTTCTTATGTTCTGATGAGTTGATTCAGGTGTGTTTGATTAGGAAGAGTTTTAAGATGTGTACTGTTGGTGTATCTACAGGAACAGGGTTGGGAAACACTGTAATAGATGATACTGTTTTCAGTGGCAAATGTTTACGTGAAAATGATGCTTCAAAAAGGACATTTTACTTTATTTATATTGTCTAGTTCACACACAAATAAAATGTTTTTAATGTAGTCATCAAAACTAAGTTGACCACATTTTTAGTACAGTGGTCAGAATATCATTGAAACTTTACTTTACATATACAGTATATAAACTCGCCGGTCACTTTATTAGGTACGTCTTTCCAACTGCTCATTAACGCAAATTTCTAATCAGCCAATCACATGGCAGCAACTCAATGCATTTAGGCATGCAGACATGGTAAAGACGATCTGCTGCAGTTCAAACCGAGCATCAGAATGGGGAAGAAATGTGATTTAAGTGTCTGAACGTGGCATGGTTGTTGGTGCCAGACGGGCTGGTCTGAGTATTTTAGAAACTGCTGATCTACTGGGATTTTCATGCACAACCATCTCTAGGGATTACAGAAAATGGTCTGAAAAAGAGAGAATATTCAGTGAGCGGCAGTTCTGTGGGCGCTAATGTCTTGTTGATGCCAGAGGTTAGAGGAGAATGGCCAGACAGGTTCCAGCTGATAGAAAGGCGGCAACAGTAAGTCAAATAAACACTCATTACAATAGAAGTATGCAGATGAGCATCTCTGAACGCACAACACGTCGAACCTTGAGGCGGATGGGCTAAAGCAGCAGAAGACCACACGGGTGCCACTCCTGTTAGCTAATAACAGGAAACTAACAGGAGGCTAAATTTCACACAGGTTCACCAAACTAAGACAATAGATTGGAAAAACGTTGCCTGGTTTGATGAGTCTCGATTTCTGCTGCGACATTGAGATGGTAGGGTAAGAATGGTGGTGGTATAATAGTGTGCGTGATGTTTTCTTGGCACACTTTGGCCCCATTAGTAAGATACTAGCAGCACCCAGTACTAGTAAGGTGTACCTAATGAAGTGGCCGGTGAGTGTATATAAAAAACTGAGGACAAAATATTTTTCTCTGCTTTGTTGTTGTTGTGGGTTCTAAATATAGTATATTACACTGTACAAAAATGCAGGGTTCCACACAATCCTATCATGTTGTCCCAACACAAATCGATTAAGTTACTTAATATTTTTTTAACAATTTAAATGGATTGAACATAAAAAAATTAAGTTGTCCCCAGAAAAACCTTAAAAATTATATTGTTTTAACACATTTGAAATAAGTAGTTTGAACAAGCAGCAAAAGTAATCTTTTGAGTGTACAGTATTACCATAAACTAACTTTAGTGCTATAGTTTTAATATAATATTCAATTGTCTAAAACTTAAATTAAAACAAATAACAAAACTAACTGTATACACTGAAAAAAAATGATGTCTGCAAAACTGTTGCAAACAATTTATTTGTGTTGAATTTAAACAAACAAATAAATTTAAGAAAATGAAACTTAATTTGTTTGTTTAAATTCAAGCCAAATAAATTGTTTACAACCACTTAACGTAAAAAATTTAGTAAATCCAAGGAATCATCTTTGAATTGTTTTTTTTTTTCAGTGTATGCAAATAGTGAGAGCACTGAGAATCTGACTCGATTACACCATTGGATTGGATGGACTCTAAAAGAGCATTTTAGAAGAGCAATTTAAGAATAATGCATAATGTAGTTTTAGTCAGACATTTTATGGCAGATGTGATTAGTATGAAGCAGTAATGAGAACTGCGCTATTATGCATTGTGATATAAAATACGACCGCAATAAAATGACCATTAAGTAAATAAATCTCCAAAGACATGTTAAAGGGTTAGTTCATGCAAACTAAAATTTAAAATTTATTACTCACCCTCATGTTGTTTCAACCCCTAAGACCTCCGTTCAATGCACGAATTGCTTTCAATTGCGCAAAACACTCAACTCGTGCTGCTTCAATTGCGCAAATTGTGCATCATTTGCGCCGTCTCATTCGCACGTATCGACTTTTCGTATGTTTGCATTGACTTAACATGTAAATCCCTCGGGCTTGATGCTTCTTCCGTGTCTAGTGAACGCAGAATCAGTCTCAGTATAGGGCGCACGTTCAGATACATCAGAGCACAGTGCTCATGAACAAGCACAATATACTGAAACTGAGGAGAAGAAACTTGAATAAATTTGTTTGTTTTATGTGTGCACAAAAGAATTTTTCTAATTTATGAATTTTCAGAATAAACCACTGAAGACATGGTATACTTTGGTATACTTTTTTGACACTGAAGGAGTGGAAATTACTGTCTATGGAGAATTTGAGAGCTCTCAGATTTAATCCAAGATATTTAGATTTTTTTTTATCTGTGCTCTGAAGATAAACAAAAGTCTGAGCATTTGAAATGAGACCAACATTTTTTGTCATTTTTAGGTGAACTATCCCTCTAGGGAAACTAGCATATATATATATATATATATATATATATATATATATATATATATATATATATATATATATATATATATATATATATATATATATATATATATATATATAATTTTTTTCTTTGTTTTTATTGTCCTATATATTTTTTTAACTGCAAATGAAATTAAAATAATGATATCGACAAGTACTAAAAAATATCAGTATCAGACTTACATTACTCATCGTTATTAGAAAAAATGGCATCCTGGCTTTAAAAAGGCTAGTGAATAGTAGTGCTTTCAACTATCTGCATTTGCGTAAAAAGTATCTAAACATATTTCGCATTGGCTACAAAAAGCAGCCCCACATAAGACTGCAGCACTATTTTTCCTTGATATTCTGCATCCACAGCACATCATGTCTTCAGTAATTGAATCACAGTCCAGTCACAGAGACAATTCTCCTCCAACCCCCGCACACACCTGTTCAGATGGCAAGCTGAATGACATATCCATGCACGATTACATTAATTACCTCAATTCTTCTCCTTTTGCACCTTAAAATTGAACTTGAGGGTGGGTTGCATCCTGTTAAGCCCAAATATGTGGGACTTTTTCCTTCTAATATGTGCGTATTAAAGCGTGAGTGCTTTCTAAATTAGATTATAGGTCACGCAAACATATGTTGAAGCCTAGTTTTGCCTTTGAATCATCAGTGACATCAGGTGCATGTTACTGTTGCCCACTGGAACCATTATTGATGGATCATTTGGCCAACAAAAAAGTGCAACATTATGCAACTACTTTAATGCAAAATACGACTTTTTTCCTTCCTCTCTCATCCTCTTTCAAGCTATATATCCCGTCTCGTTAGAGTTCAGAGGTGAATTGCAGCCTTTGTGAGCCTTCAGCCTTATATGGAAGCCAATTAGGTGAGCAGCGCTATGCTTACATGTCCCTGATTTACAATCCCATGGGATTCTGGAAAATTAGGCTTTCGCAGTTTAGCACGCATCACTTGTTTGAAAAAGCCCAGTGAATGATTGATCATCTACCCAGATTAATCGTCAGGGGATTCTGTGCTCACACAATTACCCGTTAATGGTCTGTTATTGGGTACTAAATGTGCAATTCATAAGCTGAACAATTAGGGCTCAGTCCTACAGCTACATCAATGCCCAAACAATATGATGGCATCCGTGAGCACTATTCATTGCGAATACACTTTTAATGCAGATATTTTACGATAAGTATGTGTACTCATTTCATGTGTTCTCAAATTTTTTTATTGTGACTCTCAGGACTATTTTTGAAAGCCTTTGTCTTTTTAAGCATTGACAGCATTAGTATTCAATCTTTTCTCTGTATCAGACAAAAAAATAGACAAAACAACTGCACCAATATCATACTTTGTGAGTGCATTTTCCAACCCAGGGTCATTCTGAAAACGTATCCCTTTATATATTTCTGGAGAGTGCCAAATACATCCCAGGAGGTAGTTTTTTTTTGCAGTTTTTGTTTTCGCGAATCAAAAAATTGGACCACTGTGTATACTTTTTGAGATCTCAAATTTCTCTCGCGAGTGCCATTCACGCCTGCTCTTCTCGCGTAAATCCACTTGAGGCCGCTATCAATTGACTGACTGACTGATCGACTGACACACCCTCCTCCTTCCCTATACCCAACGAATGATGTTTTCAAATGCACCGATTGACCTGGAACGGCGAAAAGGAACAGCACCCAAAGCATTCATTTTAAAGATGAAATGCAGCCATACGTACTTCTGGCTACATATTTTGCGATCTTCAAAAATGTACAGTAGCCTATATAGGGCTACGTTTTCAAAATGAGCCTATATTGGCATTTTCTGGTTGTTATTTGTTAGCATTATTACTGTGTTAGCATTATATTATTACTGCGAGTATTATTAAAATATTAATTTAGATTTTTATTTGTTAGCATTATTACTGTAAGCATTATTAGATTGTTAGCACTATCACTGTGATCGTATATAACACTTTGCCTATTTAACCTATTTAACCTTTTGTTACTGTTGTGCTAGGTCAAAATTCATGACAAAAATGGTAATAATCTTTATAGACATACAACCAAAATGTAAGAAATATAATGTATACTTTTTTTCCTCCATTTCACCGATGAAAATCCAAACAAATCCATTGCAGAACTCAAGTCACAGACAGAGGTGTTTTGTAACAGAATCAATCAGCTGCTTTGAACAAATTGGTCAGTGTCTCATTAGTGATGAGATGTCATCCACTGGCTGTTGTAGTTTTGTATTTAAACACAGCATTTTTTGTTTGTTGCATTGTGTATATGTATCATCATTTTATACAACTTTCATAAAATATTACTGTTTATGCAGTTATATTAGTAGTATTTCAGTCTGATCTGATCAGTTTAGTGGCTAAGTCATGTGGCTTAGTTCAGTTAGTGGCTAAGTTCAGTCATACGAAAATGAACGATTTTAAAAGGGAGGCATGACACCCCACCCCTAAACCCAACCATCACTGGGGGATAAGCAATGCATACTAAATTGTAACAATGTGATCGTGAAAATTCATACGAATTAGCCACTAAATCAAAAAGTTACGAATTGCCATGAGATCGTTGGTATCTCCCACATGAAAAGAGTTTTTTAAAGGCAGAATGGTGCAGACTCTAATTTTAATGGGACAGTTCGTTCAAATAAAATGTAAACGTCCTCATCATTTATTCAAGTGGTTCCAAACTTTGAGGAATGTCTTCTGTTGAACACAAAACAAGATATCATGAAGAATGTTTTGAAAAAAATTATATTGACATAAATAGAACAAAAAAAATGGAAGTAAATGGCTGTTTTTTCCAACCCAGGCTTATTCTGATTACGTACCCCTATATACATTTCTAGAGAGCGCTTTGTTTTAGCGACAAGCTTTTGTTTTGGCCACTGTGTATGATTTTTGAGATCTCAAATTTCCCTTACAAGTGCCATTCCTGCCTGCTCTTCTCGTGTAAATCGACCGTTGTCGAGGCCGCTGTCGACTGATTGACTCACTGACTGATAGATTGACTGGCCCACCCTCCTCTTTCCCTAAACCCAACCGACAGTTGGGTTAAGCCATACCTTTAATTATGCAAACTTAATATAACCTAAAATAAAGGAAATGGATGAGTAATAAAAAAATTCACCCCCTCACAGTTGTCATGGAGGGTAATAATAGCTATATGAACCAAAATCGTTTTTTGTACCAGGCTGTAAACACCTTTTTTTCTGCTGTAAAGTTGGCCATTCTAACAGTGGGCTCAATTGCAACTTGCTCTATTATGGAGCCAGGACTAGCGGAATTTTGATGAATTGCAGTTTCAGTTACTTCCGTATTGGCTTCCCGAAGGAGAGCGGGAGGTTGCCGCTTGGTTTTCCCTGCGTACTTTAAAAAGTATTACAATGGTCAAAAGAAATACACTCAAAACCAGTGTAGAACAAGTGGAAAATGAGTAAATGATGACAAAATTTTCATCTCTTTGAGCTGAATGAAGTAGATATAAATCCCTATAAGGAGTCATTCATACATTCAAACTTCATTAAATAAATAATAAACAGGTAATTCTGCCAAGATATATAATATATTGAAATGCGTTGTCTCTTGATGTCCAAAAAAATCTGAACCCTGACCTTATTGTTAATAAAAAGGAATCTTTATAAAACAATTGTAACAACAAAATAATGTTGATTAATGAGGATTTTACAGAATTTACACCAGAAGAAGCATGGGTGTGTGTTTTGTTTTTGCTCCGGCCAGATTCCTGTAAGGGTGTCCCTATCTATCATATCCATCAGTATAACATGGATCCGGTTTCAGCAAACCACCGAAGCACTTAAGTGTATGTGATGTAGCATAATATATCAGCATAGAAATGTCACTAGATGTCAGGATGTCCAACTTATTAAGATATACTGCGCTATTCTCAGATACATGGGGGTTTAAAAGTCTGAAGCCACTAGTAAGAATATATTTTTGCAAGTTTTGTGGCAAGCTGATGTCGTAAAACATCCTGTTTATTTTCAGAACTTAATTGTAATGTTTCTTGATGTATTTTCCCCCAATACAGTACATGAAGGCAACACACGCATGTTAGTAGATAACATGAATATTCAAATCCCTGTATGCATTATAGAGGAATAAATAGACTGCTTGCTTTCCCACTGAGTCCCAAGGTGCAAGACTGGAGGTTTCAACGGTGATTAATTTTCTTCAACTCGAGCTCAGAAGAAAGACGTTCAGGTCTCTGTTCTCAAGGCATGTTTAATAAACGCTTCAAGGCTGAGCGAGTGCGATCACCAAAACAAAGACTTCAACAGCTAGTCAAAGAAAACATCAAACAGAAGACACTGGCGGCAAGGTCAGTATTCAAACAGCTCTTGTGTTTCAGACACAACAATAACGTTTAACATTTAGTGCCAAATAAGGTAAGTAACAGATCAAAGTTATGTTTGTAATAACATGATCAGCCTCAGACAGGGCAATAGCGACGAGTCCGGAAATCTAAATGAATTTAATATGATTTTTAGCATTTCAAATATCAAAGGCATGCTCTGATGACATTCCCTGGAGGCAGCAAAGCAATAAAGGCTGAATAAAACTGGTCCAAGCATAGAGCCTTGAGAGATCTCTAATGTTATAGTTGTTCCAGCTAAGCAATAACCCTTGATTGAAGCAAAGAATATCCAGTGTCTGATTTCTTCTTAAAGTATTAAGACTCTGTGTAACTGTATCTGTTATTACATAACAGTTATATCTTCATATAGTCACAATATTACACTTGATTTAATGTTACTGGTTATGTGTGGTCATCATATATGCCTATATGAACACTGTATGACTATTTTTTGTTTTTGCCTCACTCAATTACTTTTATCTGAAATTAATTACATAGAGATGGGAAGATATTTTGGCATAAATATACAACCATATGCACTACCTGACAAAAGTCTTGTCATCGATTCCAGTTATAAGGGCAACACATAATAACTTGACTTCTACTTGATCATTTGGAAAAGTGGCAGAAGGTAGATTTTTCTGACGAATCATGTGTTAAACCAGCCTGATCTCACGAGAAAACATAAGTATTTTACATTTTGACAGTTTAGTGGCTAATTCGTACGAATTCGTACGAGTTCAGTCGTTTGAAATGGTACGATATTAAAAAGGAGGCGTGGCACCTAACCCCGCCCCTAAACCCAACCGTCATTGGAGGATGAGCAAATCGTACTAAATTGTACGAATTAGACCGTACGAATTTGTACGAATTAGCCACTAAAAAAAAAGTTATGAATTGCTGTGAGATTGTGTTGGTTAAACTGCATCCTAATCATCACAAATACTGCAGAAGACCGGTTGGAACCTGCACGGACCCAAGATTCTTACAGAAATCAGTCAAGTTTGGTGAAGGAAAAATCATGGTTTACGGTTACATTCATTGGTGTCTGTGCGAGAGATCTGCAAAGTGGATGGCAACATCAACAGCCTGAGGTATCAAGACATTTCTGCTCCCCATTACATTGCAAACCACAGGAGAGGTCCAATTCTTCAGCAGGATAGCGCTCGTTCTCATACTTCAGCCTCCACATGAAAGATGTGAAAGCAAAGAAGGTTAAGATACTCCAGGATTGGCCAGCACAGTCACCAGACATGAACATTATTGGGCATGGGGTAAAATGGAGGAGGCATTGAAGATGAATCCAAAGAATCTTGATGAACTCTGAGAGTCCTGCAATAACACTTTTTTGCCGTTCCAGATGACTTTATTAAAAAGTTATTTGAGTCATTGCATGGGAGTCAGATACAATATTAATTCTTTTCCACTGCACCATGACTTTAAAATCTATACTGTAAATTTTTGTTAAGTGGCAAGACTTGTGTCTAAGCAAAGTCAGACCTTACTGTCCTAATTAAATAATTAAAAATCAAGGCATGATCATATTTTATTTTGGTAAAATAAGCGTAATTTAGAGGCCATTGCCTTTCATATTAGGCACTTCTCATACCAAATGATCAACTAGAAGTCAAGTTATTATTTGTTATTCCTAAAACTTAGATAGGCAACAAGATTTTTGCCAGGTAGTATAATATACATTGTGATGTCCTATTTAATTAATTGGATTGTTCATATCTCTTTATAAAGCCACAATAATTCAGAGATTAAGTAAATGTGAATAATAATACTGGTATAAAATGGTATTCAAAATGTAAAGCCTTCTGAACATTTCATTTGTTAACAATATAGCTACAGTACGTTAAAGTACATGTGCAGCCTTTTCCCACAGAATAGCCCTTTTAGCCTTTTATCCATGATACAAAGGCTGCAAATCTGTCAGGAATCATGAACAAGTGCTTTGAAGTTTTCTGACAAAGTCATGAATGTGTTGTTATGTATGTAGTTCTAAACAGCTGGGAGCTGGTAGGGATGAAACCCTAAAAAAAGATGAGAGGGAATTATGGAAGTGTGTCAGAGGGTTGGCTCAGTTCTAGAGACTGTTTGGGGACCATGAATGCCCTCATTTGGTGGTAGTACGGATGTTTGGGTCTGTCAAGGCAGATTGAACTAATTTACCTTTATGTATTTCGTAAGTAAGGGATATTGTACATCCAACTGGTTGTTTTCATAGAATCAAAGCTGATGTATAAAGGGGGTTGCACACCGGATGCACCATGCCACACAGCACCATGTGTTTTAGAATTCTGAACATCGATTTCTACCAGGGTACGCACACCAGCGCCGCAAGTAGGCGGCTGTCTGCGGCACCCAGACGACTCAGGACACTGTTCATATTTCTGTCGTGCTACAGTGCGCCATTTGAATTGTTTTATTTTAAATAACATGTGAATGTATTACTTCCAACTGTTAAATGCGCGTCACAGCGCAGCGCATTCCGGAGTGCGACCCGCTTAAGACTGAAGGGTTTCATTCTTTGAAATCAACCAGCTGGATGTACATTATCCCACTTGTTACATAGACACTAAACAATTTTAGGCACAAAACTAAACAATTAGACATACAACATTCATCTGAGCTGTAGTAATTTATGAAGCATGAAGCTTGCAGAAAGAAAAATGTTTTGTCCTACTTATTATTATTATTATCATTATTATTATTATTATTATTATTAGTGACAAAATGTCAAGAACAGTGGTGTGGCAGATGAAACATAAAAAAATTACAAAATAAACATGAAAATTAGACAATATTCTGATTCATAATAGTTTATTAATTCATTAATTAAACAAAAAGCTGACAAAAACATAAATGGCTATATGAAGCATACACTAACCTATGTATTAGCAAAGACTATAGAATGCACAAGACATGCCACTCCTTTAGTTTTCAATTGGGAAAAGTCAAACAGTCAATATGGTGAATAAAGCCCCACCTTCTACAGAAGCCAATCATCGATCGATATAGACGGACTATTCTCTGGGGAGGGGCTCAGACCAGACATGCGTTTTTGCAGATTTTGCAGATTCAAATGTTTATAAATGAAATGAATAAGACAGTTGTTGTTTCATTTTATTGGTGAGTCCTAATATTAAATTTAATTGTAAGCTTGGCACACAATTTTGGAGAATTTGATGTTTCCCCGTTTAAACAGAATGCCCTAGCATACTCCCCGAGAGGCGCTTTAAAGATGCCCGCAAGTGAAATGACTTGCCTTAAAGGGCCATGAAACCCCTCTGTCTCAGCAGGGTGTTTTCACACATCTAGTTTGAAAAAAGTCAGTAAAAGTGGGCGAGTCTATCTTTGTTTAGGTGGGAGTGTCGAGTGGCGAAAGAGGGAAGGGTTTGCATGAAAAGAGGAGTTTCAGTACATTCAGTACATCTTTGACAACTGATTTTCACAGCGGCAACACAAAAACAGACGCAGGGAGATAGACAGTGACTACATTAACATGGCCATCAGTAATCAAATTATTTGCCTTAATCTGAATAAAACAATAATACGATTAAGGTATTTACATGAGTTGCTTTTTGAATGTTCCTTTCATGATCCTGTTTTACATGTTATAGCAAATAATGCAATTAACGTCATCGCGTCATCACGATATCCACATTTCTCTTGAAGTTTCATGTAATTTCGGGTGTTTCATTTTTAATTTGTCGACTTTAATTGCAGTTTGGCACTTTCACTTTCATTCAGGAACATTTCATGCATGCCCCTCGTGACAAATGAGATATTGGATGCGTGGAACTGATGGAAGAGTGTTGGTTTAATGGAATGTTTGATACCGTATGCAGTATGGGAGAAAAAAATTACCTCTGGCATTTCTCTGTCAATGCAAAGACTCGTTAAGTGTGGTGTGTGTATCCGCTTGTTAAGTCACGATTTATCGATGATGTTTGGAATACTGTTTCCGGGTCCAAGCCAATACTCATTTGAATTGAGAAAATATTTGTTTATGACCACTTTTTAGTCATTCCACACATTAAAGTGAATTTTATATAAAATCATAGTGTACACATTAGTCTCTGGGCTTGCTGCATCACAAATACCAAAATTTTAACAATTTATAAAAAAATTATCATTTTCTGGCCATCGTATATTAGGCATGGATATGTATATTGTGATTGTTATTTTCGGAAGTATTACAACGCTTAATGAATGTTTATTATTACCATTTGTTGAGTCGCCCTTATAAAGTTTGATATAGCGCTTGGACCCGGAAGCCGTTTTGCGTGACGTCACACTTAACAAAAGAATAGACTATCCTGTCACAAAATGCAGCGAAATTCCTACACGACAATAATAGTTTGATTAAGGTGTTTACGTCTTTACGTTCAGAGAGCAGCATTTACAGCGGATCTTTCAGTACATAATGTTGTAATGATGTTAATGAACTGTAAACTTAGTAACTAAATCATTTTGACTAAGGTACATCCTTAAAAACCGAAAGAGAACTGCTGACGATTCTAACTAACTTTGCCATCTGAACAAACATAAACTAAGACATTGATCACACACTTACCAAATCTGTAGAGAGAGGACAATCAACACGAATTGGAACCACGTCTTTTTTTTAAAGGAGACAAGTGTCAAATCCAGATTTTACCATTTCCAAATGCAAAAAGCTCTCGGGTAAATAATGTTCCCTGCAAACATATTTTATGTCGCGTGTTAGTAGACCACTGTACACCACACGTCCACACGCAGCGGTGCTCTCATTGCGGGAAATGGGAAATAAAAGCTTCGTTGCAGCACATTTAAAAACAACAGTGACGATTCATGTCTCAGCATCTCTCTGAACACTGTAACAGGTAAAAACAGTCTACGAAGCTATATCGTGCATAATAATGAAGTTGCAACTTGTTCATATTAGAGCGCGTTGATTGGCAGTCTAGAAAAACTTGGAGGTCTTTCTCATGAATTAATGCTGAAAACTCAAAGACGTCACCTTGTACCGACCGGTACAGACATCTACTCTCTATGCTGGAATTTACACAAGGATCTCATGGCCGTGACATAGCTTCAAATTTTCTTTTCAAACAGGAAGAACATATTTGCTCGAAACAATGCAAAAACAACCAATTTTCACTTTTTTTTGTGAAATATTTGTGTCCTAATAGTGTTTTTAGCAATGCGGGACACATATATGACTGTCAACATCTCAAAAAAGGTGTTTTGGTGTTTCGTGACCTTTTAAAGAAACTTTGGTATTATTCTGTTACAAGATGGCGCCAGACCACAAACAGTGGTGTGACAAAAAAGCATATAATTATGGATGTGAACGAATGTATTAGGAATATATTCCCATCCAAATCTACATATTTGTTGGTCACGCCGCTATTTTTGATGGTCAAGATGATTTGAAGTATACCTGGATAAGCCTGGGCTATTAGTTTCACGAGTTCTTAACTGCGAATAACATATTTTGAAATGTTGTGACTAATCAGTAAGAATCAAACAAATATACAAAAAAATGTTAAATCTTCATTTTACATGTTGAATTTTTAAGAACTTCATGATTACTATATGTAGTGTTTTGTGTGAATAATTAACCATTAGCGTCAGTGGCAAGTTGCAATTCTACTGAGTGAAGATGATTATAAGCCCCCAAAAAATGATAGCTGACATATGCATTAGCAAGCTTTTATAGACTTGAAACGAGGACATGAAGTCATTGAAGATGGGATGTTGTTAAACTCATTTGGCATTAGAGGAGACACCACGTTCCACTAATGGGGCTTTTGATGAGGGCTTTTGTCTCACTTTGTCGGGTTACAATTCGGTCACCAAGCCATTTAGACATTGTTATTGGTGGAAGTATTTTAGGAAAAGGTCTGTTCAGTTTTGAAAATACTTTATTGAAGAGAATCTGTTTTTATGCTGTTGTTGGTCTTTTATACATTAGATGCCTTGTTTATATATATATATATATATATATATATATATATATATATATATATATATATATATATATATATATAATTATTATTTTTTTTTTACCATAATTTACGAACACACCCACGAAAAGTCATTCAATGTAACAAAAGATTATAGCCCCCACAAATCATATCTCATTGTCATATTAAAAGATTGTATTTAGGGACAGCCACAAAACACTGATTAATTTTCATATTTCATAATTTTATACAGTTGAAGTGAGAATTATTAGCCCCCCTAATTATTTTTTTCACAATTTCTGTTTAACGGAGAGAAGATTTGTTCAACACATCTCTAACCATAATAGTTTTAATAACTCATTTCTCATAACTGATATATTTTATCTTTGCCATGATGACAGTAAATATTATTTGACTAGATATTTTTCAAGACACTTCTATACAGCTTAAAGTGACATTTAAAGGCTTAACTAGGTTAATTAGGTTAACTAGGCAGGTTAGGGTATTTAGGCAAATTATTGTATAACGATGGTTTGTTCTGTAGACAGTTGCAAAAAAAGATTAGCTTAAAGGGGCTAATCATTTTGACCTTAAAATGGTTCATAAAAAATTAAAAACTGCTTTTATTCTAGCCGAAATAAAACAAATAAGACTTTCTCCACATACTGTGAAACTGTCCTTGCTCTGTTAAACATCATTTGGGATATATTTAATAAAGAAAAAAAAAATTCAAAGGGGGCTAATAATTCTGACTTCAACTGTTAATGTATATGTATCAGCTGGGATCAAATCAGCGATTCTCTGCATGGGAGTTGGTTACTCTAACAAGGAGGCTAAAGACCATGGCCCCTAACGACTGTAGCTAGAGCACCTTTAGAGGGCTAATAATTCTGACTTCAACTGTATATAACACGTTATCCTCAATGATGATGAAATATTTCAACCATATTTTGACTATTTGTTATCACAGATGTTATTTGAAACCCTATTAAAACATTGAACTTTCTATTTATATAAAATCACTTTTCTAGATTTTAATTTGATGCTGATATAAAAATGGGACGCGTCTTCTTTGACCTAAAATCAAAACTAGGGTAAATATATCTCTTTTTCATATTATCCTTTGATTGTTGGTCTTCTCTTTATGTGTTTGCAGCATTACTTATGTAAATCTAGACCTTGAATTTGCAGAGTTGTGATTGAATCAGGCCACAAAAGTTTCCACATCAAATGTTTCTACATCAATTGAGCCTGTCGCTTTCCCTTTACAGTATTTTCTTTGACAACAAGCTCAGTCTCCTCGTGATAATCAAATCTCATTTATAACCACTGAATGGGCTCCATTGGCATTTCTTTTCAAATGAAATCATAATCATAATAGGACTAAAATAAAAATATATCCATAGCAAATTAATGAGGCAAATTTGATCTGATAGCCTAGTTAATGCAAAAGTCTTGTTTGGGAATGTCTATTTAAGATGAGACAATTTTTGAACGATGTCGTTATGTAAAAACCTAAATAATTGACTAGCAGAATTTGGGCCATGGTGTCAGGAGAACACATAAATGTCTAAGGTTAGTTTATCCCAAATACAACTGCTACATTTCTGATAATTACTGATAATTCAAGAGATTTTGGAAAATAATTAATCTCTGATCTATGTAAACACACTTGTTGTCTTGGCAAACAAAATCAACAATGGACAGAATTCATCTTTGTTATTTTTGTATTACGGCGCCATCTGTTGGACACATGCAATACATTCAACCTACCACAGTTGTTTTATATATTTTATTATTTATATATATATATATAGTTTTTTAAACGACTTCATATCTTAATACATATATTTTAATACATTTATATACATATTAATGAAATCAGATCACTTTATTGGTTAGACTGGTCTTTCAAATCAAACTATTTTATTTTTTAAATACTGCAAAGCCTGGTAAGAGTGTAATTCAGGGCTCTAATTAATTAATGGTTTATAATATACATAAAAATTGTTTTGTAAACTAATTTATTCAAACAATGTTTAATAAATGAGACCACTAAATTACGTAAAATAATAGTAAATAAAATAGTAATAGAATAATATAAAATAGCTCCGACTTTTCTGACTTTGTCCTGCCCTCTCTCACTCGAAATGTGATTGGATGTTAATTGGTTGTTAAAAAAATATACTTTGAAATAATTATACTGTTTTCACTGGCAGAAGTCAAGGCCAAAGTAGCACGGTGGTTAGAATGGTTGCCTGCCTCACAGTAAGAAGGTCACTGGTACATGGTAGGATTTAAATCAAACTTTGCTTATCAACACATACATAAAACATGTGCATACACATATAAATACATACATACACCTATATATTGCATATACACCTATACTATTGGATGTTCAAAACAATATATATGTATATATATATATATATATATATATATATATATATATATATATATATATATATATATATATATATATATATATATATATATATATATATATATATACATATATATACACACCAACAATGACACACGCATACATATATAGTCACTGCATGCAAACACACATATACACACTCGCATATACATATAAACTTGGTCTATACATATATGTACCCATAAATTCTCGCATATGAATATAAACTCGATTCATGCACAAACCCAAATATGTGCAAACATGCAATCAAATAAAATTCACAACTGTGTACAATTAGTAGTGTATATTCATATAGGCAAGTGATTTCATATATGTATGTGCATTAATTTCTTAGTGTAAAAGGAAGTCGTTTCAGTTTAAAAGGAAGTAGTTTAATTTGCATAAGCGTAAATGGATGAGATGATTATTTATCATAAATCAGGTTAGTTATTAAAATTAGAAATGAAAATAAAGATATTAAATAGTCTTATTTTAAAGTAACTAATTAAATGTTACAAAAAAAAAGATGACCAATATATTTATTGATTTAATAGATTGATTTGTACATCCCTCCCTTGACAACTGAAATGACGATATGTATGAGAAAGTCTTACCTCTCTGATTTATATTTGGTGATGTCTGTGGGTGTCACTATTCAAAAAAAGTGCACATTTTCGCTTATAATGTTTCATTTCTTATCATCATAAATTAAAATGATGACATATGACAACTGAACGGAATCTCTGGAACTCTGAAAAATACTCTAAAAACCCTAAAAACTCTGACCAATGTGAGAAGAGTTTACTCACACGTGACTTGTTTATTTTGGTCCCTTTAGAAACTTTGCTGTGCGAAAGCGAATCGCACTAATAACAAAAATAAACATTGTAACAATTTTAATCCCAGTTTCAGAACAAAACAATCGATCTACATTTGTGAAAGTACCCTTAAAAATCCTACTCGGCGCCTCATAGGTTCGGTTGGATGAACTAAATTGGCCGTAAAGTGTAAATGGAAGAGTGTGTGGGTGTTTCTCAGCACCTATTACTCTCATTTATGTCTGAAGGGGCGTCCGCTGCATGAAACCATTGCATAAAACATATGCCAGAGTAATTTTCATTCAGGCGGTTCATTCGTAAAGAGAGTGAATTCATGACATTTTTTATATAAATTGATATTAAAATAGACACTAGAAACACTAGAAACAGACCATAAAATAGAGCTAAAATATGGGAGTATCCTATGATAAACGGAACTTCACCCCACATGCAAGGCTAAAACTTATTTAGTTTTAGTTAGTTTTGGTACAAACTCTATAATGTTACTACAATTTATAACTGTTTCAGTATTTTAAAAAGAAAAAAATCGCAAGGTTCCTTTGAGCTTTGAGATTTCTGCCAGGAATAAAGTCATTATATTTCCCCACCTCGAGAAAATGTCTGTTTGTGTGCCAAAATTGAAGGTTAGCCAGCCTGACTGAGGCTCCTGAAGATGTCCTGATGTGTTTCCCACTCTCAAATTTCAGACTTGAACTCTTAAAAGGTTTTGAATGAGCAAATTGAAGGGGAACGAGGCAAGCATGGTGTGCATTATACTGTAAATATGCAATCATTTGAATTGTGCTATCTTCAGAGTTGATTTATCGAGTGGAAGCGTGTCAAGACATCTGGAGTTTATTACTATTAAAAACACAGCTTGTAAAGACCTGCCTTTCAAGCACTTTCTTTCGAATACAGTTCCAGAATTTGCATAACAAACAACCAGTTGCTTCTGGAACTCCACCTGGCTCCATTTTAGAAGACTGACATTAGACGGGAAGGGAGTTCTCTCAGTTTTAATATATAACACAAAGGACATAAGACAGAAAGGCATCCAAGGTGAGGTATACATCATGCTTTTGTCTTTGGTAACTATACTTCTTTTGCTTGGAGTGGAACAAGCTCAAAGAACAACTCCTGATTTTATCATGGAATATTTTCAGAGACAACTTCAGCAGATGGAGGTAAGAACTGTTTTTTTCTTAAGAGAACTCGTTTTGTGGCAAAATTTAGTTTTGTGGCAAAATTTAGTTTTGTGGCAAAAACATTTTCAGAAACTAGTTAAATGTATAATGCATTGAATATCATGCAGCTTTAAGACTTTTAAAGTGCTTTTATTATATTTATACAAAACATACTTAATATATTTTTGTTTCCTCTAAAAATGTAAATTTACTCACCTTCAAGTGCTTCCAAACCTCCAAATACAAATGATGATATTTTGAATAATGTTAGAAACCATTGACATCAACTGTAGGAAAGATACCATGACAGATTGGGAGTCAATGGCTACCATTTACCAACATTCTTGAAAATATCTACTTTTATGTTCAAAAGAAGAAATAAATCCAAATAGGGTTGAAAATGGGAATATAATAAAAAATTTAAGTAAGATTTGTTCTTGGGCCTTATTAGTTCTGGAACAGCATCTCTACAACATAACCCCATCCATGACCCCAATCTAAATATAAACCAGTCATAACACCAGAAGAATGTAACAGCCTAACCGTTTCTGTTTATCTAAAATGTGATTCATAATTTGGAATGTTGCTCCAAGACTAACAAGGATGTTGATCTTTGTCCCACTTGGCCGATAATATGCTAACAAAATTTTCTTTTAAGTATTACTCACTGACCAATTTATTAGGTGACACATTGGGCCAAGGCAAAAATCTTTGTGGCAATATCTCAACAAGATATATACAGTTGAAGTCAGAATTATTAGCCCCCCTGAACTATTAACCCCCCTGTTTAACTGTTTAATTATTCCCCAATTTCTGTTTAACGGAGAGATTTTTTTCAACACATTTCTAAACATAACAGTTTTAATAACTCATTTCTAATTACTGATTTATTTTATCTTTGCCATGAAGACAGTAAATATTATTTTACTAGATATTTTTCAAGACACTTCTATACAGCTTAAAGTGACATTTAAAGGCTTAACTAGGTTAATTAGGTTAACTAGACAAGACAGGGTAATTAGGCAAGTTATTGTATAATGATGGTTTGTTCTGTAGACTATCGAAAGAATATATAGCTTAAAGGTGCTAATAATTTTGACCTTACAATGGTTTTTAAAAAATTAAAAGCTGCTTTTAATCTAGCTGAAAGAAAACAAATAAGACTTTCTCCAGAAGAAAAAATATTATCAGACATACTGTGAAAGTTTCCTTGCGCTGTCAAACATCATTTGAGAAATATTTAAAAAGGAAAAAAAATATCAAAGGGGGCTAATAATTCTGACTTCAACTGTATGTGTGTGACATGACTGCATCATACAGTTAGTGGTGATTTGTTGGCTTTGCATACATGATGCTAAAGGTGTTTTAGTGGATTTACTGTAAATTTGGTGACTGTTGAGCCATTTGTCTTATAGTCATGTTATCCTGCTTGTAGTAGCTTCCTCTGTGTAGGCATTGGCTGATAATAAGGGGTCCAAAGTTAAGTCAACTAACAGCAGCCTGAACAATTGATATAACAGAATGGATTCATGTTGTATGAGTCAAAAGTTTACAGTATAATGTTTCTCCAGAAATTGAGACTTGTTAAATAGTCACCCTTTTCTAGTTTTCTTTTGTCTAATTTTGGTAAGCCTGTGTCCATTGTAGCCTCAGTTTTCTATTCTGATATAAGACAAAAGCGGAACACACTGTGGAATACTCAGACGAGCTAGTCTGGTACCAACAAAAATACTGTACCACCATAAAAGTTTACTTCACCCAAAAATGTACATTATGTTATTAATTACGCACCCTCATGTCGTTATAAATTAAGATCATTTATTTTTATGTGTGCACATAGAATGGTAATATTCTGATTGAACCACTGCAAAAACGGACTGTTTTTACATTCATTTTGGTATGTTTCTTGACTTTGAATGAGTCGGGATTGGTAATGTCTCTGGAGGATCAGAGAGCAACCGAATATTATCCAAAGTATCTTTATTTGCTTTGAAGAGGGTTTTGGAATGACATAAGGATGAGTAATTATTGACAGAATTTTCATTTTTGGGTGAACTATTTCTTTAAGTAACTTAAAACCCTTCCTCGGTCTGATGTTCAGTCTTAACGTCAGCAAAAATCCTAAAAACAATTGCATCGTGGATCATAACGATGTCTTGACGATGTCTACATGCCTTCTGTAAATGCACAGTTAAGTTGCCTTTGTGATTTGTCAATTGGATTTTAGTAATAATGTGTAGTTGAACAGGTGTAAACAATAAAGTGACAGACCACTGTACAAGTGTTTAAATATACTGTAGCAGTCAGTCACATGGTATTTTCATGCATTCATCTAAACAGGGGCGGCTGATCAAATGTGAGCAAGATTTCCAGCACTTCAGTCAAAGAATGTACGACATGTCCAAAGAGATACACGACCAAACAGGCAAGATGAACATATTGAGATCAGAGGTCAAAAGTAACGTTGACACCTTCGCTTTGCGCTTGGACCGAGTGGAGAGAGATGTGGAATACCTGCAGAATAAGATCCCTGACACCGCTCAGGTCGACATTGAGGACTCGCTGCTCGAGCGTCAGGTCAAAGAAGAAAAACTCAAAAGGACATCTGTTATCCCTAAGGACAAAGGTGAATAAGACGTTTAGTCATCTGTCTTGTTGAATTCACTTCACAACCAAAAAAACAATGGCAGACAATAGGATTGTGTTTGTGCTTCTCAAGACAGTGATGTGGCCAACTATTGGCCTGTTATGAATATTACACCATTTTGAATTGTTTTCATGAAAAATTGTGAGCAGTAATTGCTTATAAACATTTAAAAATACAAATGAAAAGAGTTTCTTACATCGTTATCTTGTACCCTTAGTTATGTGAGGTTTAGTTTCCATTTATGATGATTTTGTAAATACGGTGTATAATAATATACATGCTGCTGCTGATGTTACGATACTACAATATTTTGTCTAAATAAATTAATATGGCAAAAGCTAAAATGAATTGTTTCAATGGCTAAAAAGCTAAAGTGTAATGGAGGCCAGCTAGTGAAGTGTTGTGCAACCTCATTTCTGACCTCTAAAGGTGCTCTAGCGACAAACGCTAGAGGCCATGTTCTTCAGCCTCCTTGTTAGAGCAACCTACTCCCATACAAAGAATCGCCAGTTCGATCCCAGCTTAGCGCAAGCAGGGTAGTGTAGGACCAGCAGGGTTACGTTGGTGCTGTGACCCGGATGGGAGTGAGGTTTACAGGGGGTGAGAGTAACAGAGGCCAGCTAGTGAAGTGCTGTGCAGGTAAACCTCACTCCTCTGACCTCTAAAAGGGCTCTAGTTAGAGGTTAGAGGGCATGGTCTTCCGCCTCCTTGTTAGAGTAACCAACTCACATGCTGAGAATCGCCAATTTGATCCCAGCTCATACATAAACATATACAGTTGAAGTCAGAATTATTAGCCCCCTTTTGAACTTTTTTTTCTTTTTTAAATATTTCCCAAATGATGTTCAACAGAGCAAGAAAATTTTCACAGTAAGTCTGATAATATTTTTTCTTCTGGAGAAAGTCTTAATTGTTTTATTTCAGCAAAATATCTAGTAAAAATCTTATTTACTGTCATCATGGCAAAGATAAAATAAATAAGTTATTAGAAATGAGTTATTAAAACTATTATGTTTAGAAATATGTTGAAAAAAATCTTCTCTCCGTTAAACAGAAATTGGGGAAAAAATAAACAGGGGGGCTAATAATTGAGGGGGGCTAATAATTCGGACTTCAACTGTACATTGCTATATAAACATCATCTGTAATGATGATAAATAATTGAAATGGTGCCAAAATATTGAATATTTAGAGAAGAAATGCTTGGGAAAAGGGCTTAATCTACAAAATGTAATATAAATATTTTTAATGTATTATAATTCTACATAATTTCACATAATTTTTTTCTTGATTTTTTCAGACTGCAGTTCGGAGCTTGTAGGTATCAAATCCCTTAAAATTGTCAAAAAGGCAGGCGATGTCAATGGAGCCTGGATGAAAGATCCAACAAAGGGTTCTGCGAAGATTTACTTTTTTAGTGGTGATCGAAATGGTACAATATTGGCATATAACTCTCTGAAGGCTTTTACAGATGCAAACTCCACCAAAAAGATGGAAGTTATCAGTCTTCCTTTGCCCTGGCACGGAACTGGTCATGTGGTCTACAATGGTTTTGTGTACTACCACAATGCAGACACAAACAATGAGATCCTGAAGGTCCACCTCAACAACCGTACGGTAGTTGATCGAGTTCTCCTTCATGGAGCTGGTCGAATGCCGGTTTATTCTCTCAGCCCACACACTCTGCTAGACCTCGCTGTAGATGAAATGGGGCTCTGGTCAATCCACGCAGATCCAGACTACAGTGGGAACTTGGTGATCACCAAACTGGACCACAATAGTCTGGCCGTAGAGCACACTTGGGATACCAATTGCAATAGTCGTGATGCAGAAGCAGCTTTCATAATCTGTGGCACCTTATATGTGGTCTACAACTCCCATTATGGCGGAAGGTCCAGTATCCAATGCTTGTTTGATATCCATGATACCATCTACATCGAAAGCATCCCTGTGCGTTTCTTTCCAAAACGTTACACCAGCCACTCTGCTTTGCGTTTCCACCCCAAGGATAAGCAACTGTATGCTTGGGATGATGGTTATCAGGCCATCTATAAGTTAGACATCAAGAAAATATGATGTGGGTTAGGTTAAACTGAGGTCCTTTTTTAACCAGCAGTGCTTTATTTTTTTTCCCAGTACCATCCAATCTGCTTGTAATTTAATGGAAGCCATTTTACAGTGCACTTTGTTGTTGTGCCAGACTGTAATTTCCTGAAAAACAAAGGACTCCTTGACTTCCTCGGTTCTGTCATAGAGCCACACATATCATGTATGCAGTCTTTCTATGATTAGAGACAGTTAAATATGTTTATCCAAAAGCAAATAAATAGCATACAAAAGCAAAATCTGCAAATTGTCTCTCAAGGAATATAGTTTGCACAGTGTTCTGTATATTATGTTTGTCTTTCAAGTTCTCAGTATTTCTGAGAAGAAAGGCTATGTAGGGTGAAGTTATGTATGGATTGTTAGAGTTCAAACAGTTAGAGTTTAATTTCAATTAGCTGCTCATTACATTTTTCCCTTTATCTAAAATTGTCTTTAATATACACCAGAAAAAAGTAAACTACCTCTTGAATGGCGTGAACGTGAATAAATTAATAGCAATTTTTCATTTTTAAGCATCAATTCAAAACATATTAAGCTAATTTTTAGTGCACAAGTGCTTCAAACACAGTACATCCACACAAGAAACACAATTAACTACATTCAACTCACTTTTGGAAACCCTTATTATGAAACTTTTTCAGGTTTACCTTTATAAATTATACATTTGTGGTCTCTTTTGTAAGCGTCTACCTGCTCCGTTAACCGCCTCTGGCATGCGCATGCGCACTTGTGAATGCTTGCTGTTTTTGTGAACTTCAACGGTATGTACAACAGGTGGCAGTGCTGTTCTCCCTCAGATTTACAACACCACCTGAACGTATTAAATATCAGTTAAGGAGCATATTTGAGGACAACGACGACAAAACAAAATTACGCATGTTAAAATATCATAATTTATGAGCTTACTTTGTCATTCAGTGGTAACCACACCCGTATAACCACAAACAAGCGTATTTTACCCCTCTTGTGCTTGTGAAAATGTTACCCCCAGTAACCCGTTCCAAATTAAAATTGTTCCTCTTTACTTTTCACGTTTGATCAATATTACTGAGAGTGCTGCTGTAGTGTTTTTGCTCATAGTATGGAAATTGTTTAATAAATCCCGCCTCTTGCAACACGTGACAGGTGATTGGTCAGAGGAAATGTAGCTCGTATGGCTTTATTATATGGAGCGGCGCAGTTCCATCATAATAACACATGAGCGGGAATCCAGTTGACAACAAGAGGATTAAACATCACTCCGGATCGGGAATTATTAACAGTAAAGGTAAGTTGAATTTCAAAAACCTACTGTTGTCGTTACCTTTTTTGCTTATGAACAACTTTTTAATCATTTTAAGCAGCACTAACAACATTACGGATGTGTAATGTCATTTTACAAAGTTTAGGTCAGGTAACACGTTGTTCGTAGTGAGCAATTAAAATCACATTGATTTATTGTATCTTGTATTGTTATTGATAATTCTACATTTGTTTGTTGTGCTATTTAGCAGTATGTGTATGTTAAAAAATCTAATTATGCATAACGTCAATACATAAGGCATACTGTTCATGAAAAGCTTAATATGAAAATGTAGAAAAGCTTTAGAAATAAGTTATTTTATTAAATTATGATATTTGACAATTTTAATAGTGGAAAAAAACGTAATAGTAGGGAATGAATTAGTAGTTTTGGAAGACACTAAGAAATGCTGGGTTGTATTAACCTAACATTCAGTTAAATTTAGACAAATCCAACGTATTTAAATAAAATGTTTCGACCCAACTGTTGGGTTTTCCAAATAATCAAGTTAAGTTGATTTTTTTAAGTTAAGTAATCGTTTAGATTGTCCGTTTCTATGAATTTAATTGATTTACTAATTTTTATTTTATTTGCTAATGTTCATATTGTTCATTTCATGAACATTGTGATGCATTTAAGTTCTGTTTTCACGTTATCCATAATTTGATAATTTGACACACACATGCTGCTATATAGCACAAAAAACAAAATTATAATTATCAATAACAATACAAGATATAATAAATTAATTTGATCTTAATTATTTAATTATTCCACGAAAAACAATCTGTTAACTGAACTTAACTTTGTAAAATGACATTAGCATTAGGTTAAACCAATCAAGCATTGTTTTTAGATTAAGTAATCTTTTAGATTGTCAGTTTCTGTGAATTTAATTGATTTACTGGGTATGTTTTTTCATTTTTTTATTTTATTTTAAACAATTGTCAATTTGTGCAATAGACTTTTATTTTACAATTTGATAAAATGTCATTAATAGTTTTAGAACAAAAGACAGTTCAGGTAATATCAAACTTGTACTTGTATAATTTCCCATTCATCCATACTGTGAATCTGTGATAATCTTGTGAAGTTTAAATTATATTTACGCACATTTACATTTATTTACATTTCATATTACTACACCAATAAGCTGTACTGTCATGACCAAAAGAGCAATAATCACTGACCAGAAACGTAAACTTAAAGGTTATTGGTCTGTCAAATCCTGAAGGATCTACAGTAGGTAGATAACTGGGTCATACAGTGTAGTCTCAGATTAGCAGTTATCTGACCCCATATACACAAATATTCTGCTATTTGTTTGTAACTGCAGCCTTTTACAGTTCCTGTCTCTGCCTGTTACTATTCATTGTCCACGTTTGTTTTACTGCCAGTTGTTATTATAGTGCATAAAGCCTCTTCCTTCAGTCCGGACCCCAGTGGGCTCAATGAGGAGCCAAATTTTTGTGCAAAGGAGATTTCATTGGTAATGACTATGGGGTTCACAACAAAGCTGTCTGTGAAGATCATGTGGTTTAGAGAAAAGGATAAAGGCTTTTTTATTTGTCTACTACTTCCCCTGGTTTGTGAAAACAGCACACAATTAAATTGCTCTTTGATAACCACCAATTAGAAACAATTGGAAATAAAAGAGTTTAATATCATCTTTTTTTGTTGTGTTAGTTTAAAGGATTGCGTTGTCAGATATGCTTAATGTCGAACTATGTACAATCTTTGTGACCTTTGGCTCCATTGTGCATTCCGTGACCTTTACCTTTCTTTTTTTCCGAGATTTTGAGGCCAGTGAATATTGTTCAGTGTTTTTCGTTCAGCATCTTAGCAGTTCGATCATTTCTTGTTAAAAACAAGCCATTGATTTTCTGATTATTTGTGGTGGAAAAGTTGAACATGAATGTGTTGTTTGTGAAAATGAAAACTGTGGAAGGATGGTGTTCATGTTGTTGTTGTGATCAGACACACAAAAAAAGCCTCGGGCTCTTCTGTCGTATGATTACCGTCACCTTATTTCCATAGAGGTGTGCACACATACACACACACATGTCTTGATTGACCAGTTTTACCACAACCGTTTCATTCCCACAGTTATAATTTGAAAATTACAGTGATTCTCATTGATTTCAAGTAGTTAAAGAAGAAGTTCAAACTAAAATAAAAGACAGTCATTATTTACGCCCCTTCATGTTATTCCAATCCAAACCTGTACTTTATGACTTTCTCTTTTAATTTAAAAGAACATTTTGATCCATAAATTCAGTCAGGACAAAAACAACACTTGTTTGGGTGCATTAATGAAAACTGGTAACTTGAATTAAAATGAAGCACTTTTGTTGATTTTTCTTTTTCTTTTTTGTGCATTTGTATGTTTTTGTAACCTATCAGGACATAGATTTGTATAATGACATTGGTATGATTTTTTTTTTCAAAAGACTTATAAATTAAAAGGCTTATAAATCATACATAATGTTTTTTTAGTTAGTGTTTTTTTCAGAAACTACAAGTGCACAGGGTTGGGTTTAGTGTAGAGTTGGCGTAGGGCAGGGCGATAGAACATATGGTTTGCACAGTGTAATAACAATGCAAACTAGGGCTGTGCAATTTTGGGTAAAATATATATTGCGTTTTTTTTGACAGATATTCCAATTTGTGATTTAATTTTGTCAAGCTTCAGCTCAATTATCTGTAAGCCATGGCAACAATTCTGTGACAGCTTTTAAAAATTACCTGTTTTTATTCGGTGTCTGAGAGTTTGAAACCCAAATATCCCCATATTTCCAATGCTGTTTCTCTTTGATATTAATTCATCTATTAATGCTTCGGAAGCAGCAGACGCCATTATCCCACTTGTCTGCGCTTTCCTGTTTGTTTTCTTTTTTTCTATTGTGGGCGTTCCACATAGTTTGGTTGCACAATTTTCATCTGGCAGAATGAAAGTGTGCTCACCTAATTGGCTAGACTGTCAAACACAGACGGCAGTCACATATTTGCTCTGCGCAGGGGAAATTAAATAATACATATATATATATATATATATATATATATATATATATATATATATATATATATATATATATATATATATATATATATATTATTTCATATCACAGCCTCTTGCAATTAACTAATTGCAATGTTTCAAATTGCGATTGCGGTTTGATTTCGATTAATCGCACAACCCTAATGGAAACATATGAAATGTCCCCACAGTTCACAAAAACAAAGTCTGTGTGTAAATGGTCACACTAATGAACAATGACATTATGAAGCCTTGACATTATGTTGAATAAGAGATCCAACAACGAACACACCAAAAGTAGAACGAAACAGTGCCAGACTTTTCTTTCCTTTTTTTTTTTTAGAAAATGACAATTGGTCAGAATAACATATGATGGAATTTTATTACATTTTTTTGGTGGAATCTGGTTATTACACACAAATGCCAGAGTAAGTGGCGGTTCATTCCACAGTGGCAACCTCTGATAAAGCAGGTACTAAGCTGAAATTGACTGAGTAAGTGTTAGTGAGTTAATGGTTATTCTACCAAATATTGATTTCTTAAATCTATGTGACTACATCTAAAGTCCTGCATATAAACATTTCTGAAAACATGTCATTTTTGTTATTGTAGGCAGAAATGCTGTAAATGACAAAATTTCTTTATTTTAAATGGGAATAAATGTCATCAGAAGTGTACAAAATAAAACTAAAATTAAGTTTTATACAAATACATAACAATAAATCATAAATTCAGAGCAACGAAAAACTTTTTTTCTGTAGGTAATATATTATAACACTATATAAATAAAGTCATAGAGGACCAGAGTATTGTTTTAGTATGTAGAGTATATTTAATAGCATATTAAGTTAGAAGTAGAATCAAATACTTATGGAAAAAAAAACACTTTAGATGATTCTTGACAATAACTAAATTTTGAAGGCACAATATGTGCTAGGGATTGCACAGACTAGTCGACTAATTGACTAGTCGAATTTAATGCTTTGCCGTGACGCATTTTGATTGATGTCAACTGGTCGCGCTGCGAGGATCCCATGTTTTTTAAACAGGAACTACATGACAGCTTGACACTATGGTGGTTCACTGAATGAAACTTTTATAATTTTTAAAATGTTATTTTTTCTTTTGTCAGCATCAAAGATTCACATGAACTTTGAGTGAACTTAGATTAGATCACTCCATGCAAATACCCTAGAGCATATGCTAGCCAATCACATTTACGCAACCCTGGAAAAGTAATGTTACTGGCTATTGACTGATAAAATTAAGTCGACCTCCAAAAATCTAAATTCGTTTAACCCCTAATATGTACATATATTACAGGGAAACCCCAAAGACGCTTTAATATGGTGTGTGTTTTATTAGACTCTACAGAGCAGATTTCCCACTTGATCATGAGTGGAAGAACCGGAAGTGGTGGACTGTGGCATAATAAAAACTCAGCTGCTTTCATGCCACACTGAGCTCATCTCTCAGCAGTTGCTTCAGAGCTGTCGTTTCACTTCGACAGCCTTACGCCCTGTTTAATTCATGTAGAGGGTGTGTCCAATATTGCGATTGTCAGTGACAACAGCCAGCTTGGACCGCGACACAAAATGGTAGAGAAGTAGTAGTAGTTGTGTGCAAAGATGTATAGAAAGATTGATCAATTGTGATTACCTACCATGATATTAAGCTTTTCCTCCATTTTGATACACCGTTTATTCTCTGGCATTGCATGAACATGATTGGCTAGCATGAAGCTATCTGATTGGATGATGCCTCCAGTGGCGCATGAGAAGTTTAACATTTTTCAATTTTTGACATAAGCAATGGACCCAACCTGACGAATCTACAATTCAGTTCATCACCGCTTGATCACTATATTTAAAGTCATTGGGAATTTAAAGTCAGTGCCAACGCTAACACCCAGTGTGAACGGGGCATTACTCTGCTTCATACTACCATGATAACAACTTTTGAATACCTTAGCTCATCCATGAACATGATTTTTGTCCCTTAGGATGTAATGAAGACGACAACTCCCATGATTCCACACTCTTAACAGCAGAAAGTAATACATAATGTGCTTTATTTTAGGTACATACAGGCTATGTTTTTATTACACCACATGTCCTTGTTAAGTTAAATACAGTTTAACAACTATTTACAACTACCCATCATTCACTTCAGCTGTCGCATGTTAAACCATTTACATTCTCCGTCCATGCTTTTATTTAGACGTGTCCATTCTCCAGGTTTAGTGATTTAAATCCAAATTCCCAGTTGCATTTTGTACAAAATTTTATCATTTCCAGTTTTTTAACTTGTCTTCTATGACTTGAATCCCATTTACGGTGGACAGACATAGAGAGCTCTGGACATCCCATGCAATATGCATTGAGCAGTATTGATGTCAGAGACCTGTAGGACAGAGCTGTGCCGTTTTGCCCCAAGAGCACAGGGCTTTTCCTTGCGCCTGACATTTTTCTAAGCCTCGGTACCGCAGACGAATGCACCTGCTCAAGACTGACATTTCTCCTGTTACTGCGGAGGAGTGCAGTGTTCAACCCAGTCTGCCAGAACGCATTCGCTCCGGTGAGTAGAGCTCAGCATCGGCCAGGGGTTGAGCCTGAATTCGAACTCACAACCGCCTACGCCGAGTCATGAATCATTGAGTCATGGGCCGTGCGAGCTGTTGGACATTGTGATGTTAATATGTGTGGAAGTGTTATGGGAAACTTCTTTATTAATTCTAGGAAGCTTGCTCTCGGCTTGCCTGTGGTGCAGTCATAAGACGCTGCAACTCAATATCCTTGTTATTTGAACCGGGTTTGTTGTGGATGAGTTGACATCGTGTATGAAAAAAGTAAGCTGTTTGGAGAAGGTAGAGAATGAACCTGCTCGTGTCATCACAAAAAAATAGTCATCTGTTTGTCTGCTGACTCGTACTGACACTATATACCACAAGTGTTATATTTTTTGATTACAAAATACTTCAAATGTCAACAGAATGATCACAAGCAATCAAAATTAGTTAATCGTGTCCAAATTATTTCCAATTATTTTTGCAATTATTTTAACTGTCCTGGAGAGTTTTACTAATCAAACAGTTACACTAATCAAACACATTTGGGCTGCTCCAGCCAATAGCTGAACAGCAACTACTAGGATGGTGGGGATAGTAAGTCCCCATGTGATTGGTCATATAGTATAGATTTAGATACGTATGTTGCACTGTTATCCCGATTATGATAATTTTGCGAAATATTGTGCACCCCTTTTGGCGGCATGGTGGCTCAGTGGTTAGCTCTGTCGCCTCGCAGCAAGAAGGTCGCTGGTTCAAGTCCCGCTGGGCCAGTTAATATTTCTTTGTGGAGTTTATATGTTCTCCCCGTGTTGGCGTGGGTTTCCTCTGGTTTCCCCCACAGGCCTAAGACATGCGCTTTAGGTAAATTGGGTAAACAAAATTGGCCATAGTGTATGAGTATGTGTGAATGGGTGTTTCCCAGTACTGGGTTGTGGCTGGAAGAGCATCCGCTCTGTAATACATATGCCGGAATAGTTGGCAGTTCATTCAGCTGTGGTGACCCCTGATAAATAAGGGACTAAGCCTAAGGAAAATGAATGAATGAATTGTGCAGCTTTTTTATGGACAATCAATCAATTGATCGCCAAACAATAGTTGGCATTCATGACTTTTTAACCCATTACATTTAAAACACGCATGTTACCAAAGCATGCCCAGTACATACACTATAATATCAGCTGTTCACTGAACACACACACACATAAACACACTTGTGTCGAGCCAGTTTAATACAGCTGGTTAAGCTGTTTGAGGGCTGCTGTCTTTGATGTGCTCATATTAAGCTGCGTTGACGTGCTGGCTTTATTGCTCTGACACCCAGTGCTGATGATGCCACTTCCTCCTCCTGCAGAGTTTCTGCTCAAGGCCACCTACTGTATGTGTCCTTTTTTGCTTTTACTGTACAGACTGGAAATGTCTTACAGCATGAGTGGAGATGTGTATACCGAATGGCTCTAAGATAGTAATGATAATTAAGGACGGTTATTAAAGCACACAATGTTTTTAGCTGGTACTAATGTATATTCAAGTATTGTTTATTTATTTAAATGTATTCAATGTTATATTTTGTTTTTATGCATACGATGTTAGAGAATATTATTAAAAATGTCATACAGTTAAAGGCAAAGTTATGCGAAATTGTGATTCTTTTTCAAATATTCCCCAAGTGGGAAACACAGTGGCTCTGTGGTTAGCACTGTCGCCTCACAGCATGAAGAATGCTAGTTTGAGTCCCAGCTGGGTCAGTTGGCATTTCTTTGAGTTTGCATGTTCATGTTCTGTTGTGTTAGTGTTGGTTTGCTCCGGGTGCTCCCATTTCCCTCACAGTGCAAAGACATGCACTATAGGTAAATTGAATAAAATTGGCTGTAGTGTATGTGTGAATGAGTGTGTGTGTGTGTGTGTGTGTGGATGTTTCCCAGTACTGGGTTGCAGCTGAAATATAATTGTAATAAGTAATTTCTAATAACTTTATTTCATTTGCCTTTTCCATGATGATTGTACATAAAAATATATTTACTAATATTTAGCTTAAAGTACATTTTAAAGGCTTAACTAGGTTAATTAGTCTAACAGTGTTTGATCTGTAGCCAATCAATAAAAAAAATCTTTAAAATAGGGCGAATAATATTGACCTTAAAAATTATTTGTACATTTTTAAGAACTGCTTTTATTCCAGCCAAACTAAAATAAATAAGACTTTCTCCAGTAGAAAAAAACCCATAGGAAACAGTGCTTCCAACAGGTTTGAAATATACTTGCGGTGGTTTAGCCAAGGCAAATGGTTAACTACATGAGCCGAAAAAAAAGTGATTTATAACAATGTTTTTTAATTTATTATACACTGTTTCTTTTCAATGGGTTATACGTTTTTTTTTAAGACTGTTGAAATAAAAAAGAAATTCACAATTTATTTTACTTTTATTCAATTCAGGAGCCATGTGCACCCACTGACAGGTAAAATCTGCTGCTGACATTTTGTACAGTATTGCCAAAGCATGTCAGATATGTATAAAATATGTAATAATAATAATAATAACATAATAAAATAAAAAAATATATACAGCAAATGAGAAATAAAAAATGACATAAAGGTATAAAAGCATCCTTGTAATAAAAATCTCTAAAAAGTATAGTAATTACAAGAATAAAAAGTGTAGATTATTTACATTTTTAAAAAATGAGCTAATTAACCATTTCTAACGGTGTACAAACATTTTGAAGCCAGTTAAGGTGTAATTTCATCCTCTCTAAGTAAATAGAAAAGGTTATCTGAGTCGTTCTGATCAAATAATTAATTATAAAATGTTTCTCTTAGTCTTTCGGCTGTGCACGTACTGTCAGCTGCGAAGCCAAGCGAAAGTAAGTCAGGTTTAAAATAAAAATGACGACAGCTTAGAAAGCGAAACCAATAGTTGAATTCTGGACATTTTTGGAGATTTAGAAATCCTGGATGGACGCATTTTTAAGTCCCAAAAAGTAGGTCTCTGTAGGTCTCTGCAGAACATGTGAGACTGTGTGTGAGAGTGTTGTCAGTACTCGTGCACATACAATGAGAAAAAGGTAACGTGTAGGGCGAGAGGAGATTTTCCACTAGTTAATTGATTGTGGATGTTTGGCTGTTGGACGGATACAAAAAAGTGTAAAAGGATGATAGTAGTAAAAAAATTAATGTCACCAAATATACTTGCGTGGCCGTTAATATGTAAGTCTTTGAGTGGGAAGCACTGGGAATATTGTGAAAATTTTCTTGCCCTGTTAAAACAATGTAAATCATCTTTTTTTGTTTTAAACAACATTACATGCAGTTTTAAACATGTTTTTACAAGTTTCAAGTGAAAACCAAGTGATGTGAGGGAATTTGCAAAACTTGGAATTCGGTGCTCTCAGGAATCTGCTTTTCAGGCTGCTTTAAACAATGAAAATCACTATTTTTTTGTTTTAAGTTACTTAAACTTACATATTTACATAACTTACGTAAATAACCTGTATATTAATATTTTAATTTTGATTTGGAGCTCAAGAATTGATATGAGTCTATATTTTCATTATTAATCAGTTAAATGGAATAAACTGTATTATTTTACAATATTATTTACCTGTTTGTAAAGTTAGAACGCATGTTTTATGTAAAAAGACCCTGTTAGTCAAATGCAGATTCGCCAGGTCTCAAAACGCTTCTGAAATGACCAATGCTTTGAATCGCTTTCGTCACATGACCTGGGTGTTTCGAATCATGCTTCTGTGCTGACTTCGACTACTCTTTGGATTACATACATGCTCCTGTATGTCCCTGTTTTGATCTTTGCCTGCCTGACAATTCTCATATAAAGCTGCATTTGAATCCTCAACTCAGTTGTTCCCTGACTAGTAATCACACCACTATAAATTCGTATACAAAAAAAGTAGTTACCATGTTCTTGAAGTAAAAGTTTAACATCAAGTGATTTATTAATCTCTTTAATAATGATTACTCAGAACATGTTCATGGTCAGAGTTTTCCCACATTTAGAGTATAAAGTAGATCTTTGGATGAGTCAGTTTATCATTAACTGCAGTGTATAGCCCCAAAACGCAGGGACTTCCCACACCGGCTTCTGTTTGCTAATCCAAACATCCTGCAGTAAATGAAGGAGAACGCTTATTTTAACACCACGATCTGTTTTTCTGGCATGCAGACGCCCGACGCTGACAGATTTTGTATTCGGTGATGAAGTGGAGGAGCTTGTTGAAACACAATAAGAGAATTAGTTGGCTTGTTTGGTTTCACAATGTATCAAAGGGCTTTGGATCTATAGATTGTTGAAGTGTCTGCCTGTAAGAGATACAGTATCTCCTGCAAATACTTAAGTATTGTCAAAACTCTTCACATTTTAGAGTAAAGCAAACAATGCTAGACTGATGCTTCTCTCTCAGAGAAAGTCTCAAACACTTGGCATAACTTGAAACAAAATGATAAATAATAATTTTTTATAATGTTTAGATTAGTGTTTTAGTAATGTTTGTTTTTTTCAACTAAAGCTCTAAAAATATGGGCGGTGGACACATTAAGCTTTTATTTATTTAAAAAAAAATAATTTTGTTGTTCTATATATTTTGTTTTATATTTTATCTTATATTTTTTTAAAACTTTTTTGTAATGATAATTTTTGGATTTATTTTTTTAAAATTAAAAGTTGTTTTGTTCTGATGATTCATAAATTTATTGATTAATTATAGTGATTTATTCACAATTTCAGGTATTGCAGTAGTTTACATTTACATATAATATATTTTTATTATATATATATATATATATATATATATATATATATATATATATATATATATATATATATATATATATATATATATATATATATATAGAAAAATTTAAATACATGTTCACTACCTGACAAAATTCTTGTCGCCTATCAGAGTTTTAGGAACAACAAATAATAACTTCACTTCTAGTTGATCAGAACTAGGATCAATAAAAGGAAAAGGCCCCTAGATTATGCTTATTTCACTAAAAAATTAAATGTGATCATGCCTTGATTTTTAATTATTCAATTAGGACAGTAAAGTCTTATTATTAAAACTATTTTTAAAACTATTATAAAACTTATTATTAAAGTCATCTGGAATGGCAAAGAAAGCCTTTATGCAGGACTCCCAGAATTCATCAAGATTCTTTGGATTCATCTTCAATGCCTCCTCCTTCTTCTTACCCCATACATGCTCAATAATGTTCATGTCTGGTGATTGGGCTGGCCAATGCTGGAGCACCTTGACCTTCTTTGCTTTCAGGAACTTTGATGTGGAGACTGAAGTATGAGAAGGAGCGCTATCTAGGCTGTTGATGTTGCCATCCACTCTGCAGATCTCCCGCACGTGTATTTGCCATGTATATAACATGTAGAAATTATGATATGATACATTATCATATTAATAAATGTTGTATAAATATAATTTGTAAAGTCTTAAGCTCGAAAGTGAGTATTTGAGTAGTGTGGATATTTTACTATATTTTACTATACTATATATAATATATATTTTTAAATTGATTGATTGATTGGTATTATTTTATAATAATATATATATATATATATATATATATATATATATATATATATATATATATATATATATATATATATATATATATATATATATATATATATATTTGCTCAGTTTTTATGCTTTGGTAACACTTTCCATAATATCTTAAAAAAAAATATATATATATATATATATATATATATATATATATATATATAATAATAATATAATATCTTATTAATTCATGTTGTACAATATAATTTTAAAATGAGTGTTCCCATAAACAGCACATTTCATAATATGAGTAAAATGTTTATTAGTATAAAACAATCGTTTTCGTTGTTGAAACATTTTTGTGTTTTAATAAATGTGAGTGATGTTTGTAAAAGCTGTGAATACTCATCGCCACAAGCCTGATTACTGTGGTATTTTGGCCGGTCTCTTTATTGACCCCAGTCAAAACAGCCTACCGGCCACTTTTCCATGATATATCACCCTTTCTCCTCATTACTGTGTATGGGATTTCTACACTGTTAAAGTGTCAGACTCAAGCACTTCATTACAGATGTGTTTCGTCATGATTAACCTGTGGTTTGAACGGCCACCAGTCTCTGTGAGAAACAGTGTTAGTGCAGATATTCAGTGTAGTTGTATGGCTTTGAGCAGAAAGAGGCATTTTTGTAGGCCCTGCAGTTTACAGTTGTGTGTGTTTGTTTTGGCTTATCAGGCTTCTGTAAATAGAGAGGATCATGAGTGCTGCTGCTGTCCCCCATCTCAAGTGTTTAAGACTAAAAGATTTGCTTGAAGGACAAAATTGTCAGTTAAAGGGACTGACTTTTGTTTTTGATTTTCATGATTCTAGGCACAAATTAGTTAATCACTAAAAAACTTTTATAGTAAAAAGAAGTCAAACTTGAAGCTTGAGACCTTTTAAAGTGATAAATAATTTGTCGCTTAATTGCATTTGTTAGTATATTATGAAACTAATGAAAGCAAAGGAAGTTTAATGTTACTGACTTTCTAGTGTGCAAAGTTACTGTACAATGGGAATCTAACAGTTTATAAATACATATAAAGCTGAATGAATATTCAAATTAGAATTGCAATACAGAAATATAGCTTTTTAAATTAAGAACATAATTTGTATTATCAATTGCTGTAATTATATATTATGTTAATTAATACAGTATTTACTTACTCCCAGGACCGTTTATATCGAAGTTGATATTTAACCACACCATTTTGGTGTTTCGTAACATCAAATTTTTTACGTTGTGGGTCGTTAGCCTAACGCTCAGCCATCAACCTGGAGTACCAGGACATACACACATACACTACGGACAATTTAGTTTACCCCATTCACCTATAGCGCATGTCTTTGGACTGGGGGAAACCGGAGCACCCGGAGGAAACTCACACGAACACTGGGAGAACATGCCAACTCCACACAGAAATGGCAACTGACCCAGCGGCTCAAACCAGCGACCTTATTGCTGTGAGGCAACAGCGCAACTCACTGCACCACCGTGCCACCCCAATATTTATTACATGCGATATAATTCTATACATTGTGTTAAATTTATGTTAATTAACTATATATACTTTATTATATTTTGTTTTATTTTATTCATTATATTTAATAATTATATTTATTGAATATAATTAAGAGCATACTTTGTATTATCAGTTGCTATAATCATATATTATGTTAATTTATACAGTATATATATATATATATATATATATATATATATATATATATATATATATAATTTTTTTATTTTATTTATTATATTTAATTTATAATTATAATTACTATATATGAACATACAGTACAGTTTAATATGTAATTATTATTATACGAATCTATTCATTGACTATAACTATTCAAGAAATATGGTTTTGTCATATTATAATCGGGTATATTATATTATATAATATAATATAATATAATATTATATTATATTATATTATATTATATTATATTATATTATATTATATTATATTTATTATATTATATTATATTATATTATGTTATATTATATTATATTATATTATATTATATTATATTATATTTATTATATTATATTATATTATATTATATTATATTATATTATATTATATTATATTATATTATATTTGTTTCTTTCAATTATATTAAAGATTTATTCAGTGGCAAAACACTGCAATGTTGTTCTTTTTATTTCAAGCAGATATTCACATGGCTTAATCTTAAAAGAAATCTACGCGCTTTGGCAAGGATCTGCCTTCATCAGGGTAACACTTTCTTTTAAGATTAAGCCATGTGAATAAAGGCTTTTTAAATTTTCCACATTTTCCGAGTGCCTTGGACTAATTTCTGTTGATGTTTTGATGAATCCCTTACCCAAAGAGCACCGACCAAATATTTGAGTTACCCCTGAGCACTTTTTGTTTGTTTTTCTGGCTTGTAAAGTTAATTTGAAAAAAATATGCAATCATAGTTTCTGAATGAAATTCATTGAAACTCGGATATTTTGTTTGCAAAAACATTAAACAAACAGAGATTATTGAATGCGAGATAAAAAAAGAAAATTGTAAATAATGATATTAAGCAAAGGACAATCCAGACGTGACTCCCTTTTTAAGCCAAATAGCGGATCACAGAAAACCTACACACCCTTATCTACTGGAATTGACTAGGGTGTGTGTGTGCAGTACTTGAGGTTTTACTGGATGTTGCATTTCTTTGCTGGTATTAAAAAAACACTGTTGATCTGTTGATGAAGAGCACCAAGCTGCACTCATCTCTTCTTGTCTTGCATTCACGTTCTCATTAGTGAATTATTATAGCACTGTTGTTGTGCACTGAATGTTTCTATTACATTGTTTCAGCACTGAAGGATCTCAGTGCCTCAAATGAAGTCAACAATCTCTTGTTGTCCGAGGCTAAATTAAGCTACATATTGAAGAGCTTCCATCAGATTTGGCATGCATTTGTGCCAAGCAATTAGATTACAAGAAGGTTCAACGTTAAGCTTATGACATATAGTCATTTTGGGGAGTGTTACATTTTTCCACTGTGATTTATTGCAAAAAGTTTTCCGAGTTGTTATCGGGGAGTTGCTAAGGTGTTCACGTTTGTTCATCTTCAGAACACAAATTAAGATATTTGAGATGAAATCCTAGAACTTTCTTATCTTCTATAGACAGGAACTGTCCACAGACGTTCAAAGTAGAGCTGCACGATATTTGACAAAACTGACATTGCGATATTTTATATTTCTATGATATACACTCACCGGCTATGTTTTTGCCTTCAGAACTGCCTTAATCCTTCATGGAATAGATTCAACAAGGTACTGGAAATATTCATATTGTCCATATTGACATGATAGCTTCATGCAGTTGCTACAGATTTGTCGGCTGCACATCCATGATGCGAATCTTCCGTTCCACCACATCCCAACGGTGCTCTATTGGATTGAGATCTGGTGACTGTTGGGGCCATTTGAGTACAGTGAACTCATTGTCATGTTCAAGTAACCAGTCTGAGATGATTTGCGCTTTATGACATGGCGTGTTATCCTGCTGGAAGTAGCCATCAGAAGATGGGTGCACTGTAATCATAAAGGGATGAACATGGTCGGCAACAAAACTGTGGCGTTGACACGATCTTGACACAAAGTGTGCCAAATTCTGACCCTACCATCCAAATGTCGCAGCAGAAATTGAGACTCATCAGACCAGGCAACGTTTTTCCAATCTTCTATTGTCCAATTTTGGTGAGCCTGTGCGAATTGTAGCCTCAGTTTCTTGTTCTTAGCTGACACCAGTGGCATCCGTGTGGTCTTCTGCTGCTGTAGTCCATCTGCCTCAAGGTTCGACATGTTTTGCGTTCAGAGATGCTCTTCTGCATACCTCGGTTGTAACGAGTGGTTATTTGAGTTACTGTTGCCTTTCTACATCTCGAACCAGTCTTGCAATTTTCCTCTGACCTCTGGCATCAACAAGGCATTTGCATCCCCAGAACTGCCGCTTAATGGATATTTTCTCTTTTTCTGACCATTCACGGTAAAGCCTAGAAATAGTTGTACGTGAAAATCCTAGTAGATCAGCAGTTTCTGAAATACTCAGACCAGCCCGTCTGGCACCAACAACCATGCCACGTTCAAAGTCACCTAAATCACACTCTATTGCTCGGTTTGAACTGCAGCAGTTCGTCTTGACTGTGTCTACATGCCTAAATGCATTGAGTTGCTGCCATGTGATTGGCTGATAATAAATTTGTGTTAACGAGCAGTTGGTTAACCTAATAAAGTGGCCGGTGAGTGTATATTGCAATATTGAGCATAATTTCACCAGATAAAATGAACAGGTTTCTTTGGAAAGAATTCATACTTTTAGAAACATTTTATGTTCTGCATAAAATATAAGAAACCTATGACAAACATTGGTAAATACAGCAAAGCAATGATACTAAAACTTACAGTGATTTATGATTTTTTTTCTAGCAAGATATAGATACACAAATTTAATAATCAAATATAAAATAACTCTAAAATAACAGTTATTGTTATTTCTTATAGCGGAATATTTTGGTCACAGGCCCTAATAAACATTTTGGTAACTTTATGGTTAAACATTGCAATGACAAATCATGAGTGTTTTAAAATATAGCCCCTGGTCAGTTATAATACTGGTTCGACATCCACGTTTGTGTGCCAACAAACTGTAAAAACGACTTTGTTTGCTTATGTCTTCCACCTCAGATTAGGGTGTTTGTTTACTACGAGTAATATTGCGTATTGTCATTAGAGTAAGCAGCACAACACACAAACCTTGTATTGATCATAGTAAACGCATGCCCTGACCTGATGCGGAAAAAAAAACCTTGCTGGACAAAGTCGTTTGTGTTTTTCAAAAAATAATGAAAATCATGGGGAACTGAAAAAACATGATCCCTTTAAAATCACATTGTGAGATTTGCGAACATTTAAGGTTATAGAAAATGACGTTGTTCTAATAATAATAAAATAATATAATATTGAATGTTGTTCTATAATATGGACTAAACCAACTGCTGGGTTAATTTTTTGAATTAAAGTAATAGGATCAAATTTATCCCAATATTTGGGTTAGTCTATCTGCATCTGCATACCACTATCTGCATACCTCGGATTATTAATAGCAATCTTTACATACAGTGCTTCCCACAGGTTTGAAATGTACTTGCAGTGGTAGCCGGATTGAAACACATCCTTTACCCAGGGCACATAAAAACAGACAATATCTCTAAAATGGATATTTATTAATAATTAATTATTAATAAATAAAAAGTGTAGATTATTTAAATAAGGCTAATGAGTTTATGAGCCATTTCTAATGCTGTACATATACTTTGCAGCCAGTTTAGATGTCATTTTTTTATCCTCTTAAAGTATACAATAAAGTTTTTTAATCATTTATATTAAAGAATCTTTTATTTACTTTTTCTGTCAATCTCGCAGCTGTGCGTGCTGTTAGAAATCAAGCGAAAAAGAGTCTTTAATAAAAGAGTAATGCAAAATCGCAATAACTTTAGTAAGCGAAAGCAAAAGTTATAGAAATATTTATAGAAAATATACAATTTTTAGGAGATTTAGAATCACCGGCTGGACGCATTTTTAAGCCTCAAAAAGGCACATCTCTGTGGGTCTCTGCAGAGTACGTGAGACTGTCTAAGGAAGTGTTGTTGACAGTTCTTGTGCACACACAATGAGCAGAAATGGGATGAGAGAAGATTTTCCACTGGTTAATTGAAAGCGAATGTTTGATTAAGGGTGAATACAAAAAAAGTGTAAAAGGATGACAATATTGGTAAAAAAAATCCCATGAAATATACTTGGGCGGCCGTTAATATACAGTACCTGGGCGGCCCACCCAAGTAAAGTCTATGTGTGGATAGCACTGATATATTCATCTATTGTAAATCTCTGTTCATAGTTAATTCAACCTGTGTATAATGTTCATAGTACATCCATCTGTAAATATCACCATCGTTTTTTAATATTACACTTTATAACTTATACCTATATCCTGCACTCCTGGCTAGACCTAAACTGCATTTCGTTGCCTTGTACTTGTACATGTGTAATGACAATAAAGTTGAATCTAATCTATTCTAATCTATTCCATATTTTAACCAATTTGGGTTTAAATAACCCATCATTTCTTAGAGTGCAAATTAAAGTCATATGTGAGATAAAGTCACAAGTACAAGAAACTTCTTTTGTAATTCTTTTCAAATGAGTGAAGTTTAGCAGAAACTCCCCATAAAAAATGTAAACCCATTGCAAAATCTGCCTATATCTCAAATGTGCAGATGATGATTAAAAAGACAGTATTCGCTTGCAAAAAAGGCAGAAGAAATGTTGATGTGACCGTACTTTAAGGTCTTCCATAATTTAAAGCCATCTCTTTGTGTTTGTGTTTGCTTATGTGTGCGAGCCAAATATATGATGTATGAATGTGCGTACACATGCCACAAGAATAGGGTGAAACTTGACCCTGACAGACTTAATTATTCTCAAATTTCCCTCCATCACTGAGGTCCCACAGGGAGAAAGTCAACCCGCCTCAGGATACGACCGGGGTTAACGCCACTCCACCATGAACACCATTTTATCTTAAAGGGGATATATCATGAGAATTAGATTTTTCCTGTGTTCAAGTGCTACAAATGAGTCCTTTGTGCATCTGCCAACACTGTAAAAAATGCTGGGTTCCACACTATTTCTTCATGTTGTCCCAACACAAATCGATTAAGATGACTTAATCGTTTTTACAAATTTAAGTAGATTGAACATGAAACAATTAAGTTTCCCCCAAAAAACCTTAAGAATTGTGGTATTTCAACTCATTTTAAATAAGTAGTTTAAACAAGCACCAAAAGTTATTTTTGAAGTAAACATGAAAATATCCAACAAAGGCTCATTCTGAAAACGTAGTCCTATATATGTTTCTGGAGACAGTGAATTATGTAGCCAGAGGTACGTATGACTGCATTTCATTATTAAAACAAACGCTAGAGGGCGTTATGACGGCATTCCTTTTCGCGCTTACCAGCTGACTGTTTACCTCCGTATGGACTGCTTTCCCGCTGTAACCAGTTTGTCCCGTTAGCTCGCCATGTACGTCGGCGGACTTGAGACGCAGAGGAGTCAACCACAATGACAGGGTTCGGGTCCGGTGAAGAACGGTTCCAGAAAGCAGGTAAAACAAAAACAGAATCCAAAAAATAAAATAAACAAGTCAATAACAGGGTGAGAATGTTTTAAAATCTGAAAACGTGGTAAAAGTGAGACGAGGGCTTTTCTTTTTCTGGATGGCTTTTGAAAATTGTTGGTTGGGTTTAGGTAAGTGGGTGGATGGGTCATTCAAAAACATTGGTTGGGTTTAGGGAAGGAGGAGGGTGGGTCAGTCCATCGGTCAGTCAGTCATTTAGTGAGTCAGTCGACAGCGGCCTCTGGCGGGTTTACGCGAGAACAGCAGGCGCGAATAGTACTCACGAGAGAAATTTGAGATCTCAGAAACCATACACAGTGGCCTCTGGTGAATTCGTGAAAACAAAAACTGCAAAAAAACGTAAATTCTGAGACATTTTGCAGTCTTCAGAAATGAATATAGAGGTACGTTTTCAGAATGAGCTTGGGTTGAAAACATCTCAACTCAGTAACTTTGTTTTAGTAAGCCTTTCTCTGCAAGCATTGTAAATTACGAGCTGTTACAAGAAAATACAAGGATTTCACTCTTCTGTTGAAGAAGAATGGGAATATTATTATGACTCTTAGTCTTCACGTTTCCCCCCACTGTACTGCTGCAGCAGTCCCATTTCTTTTTACTCACTGTAACAGCTAAATATTGACAAAGTCTGTGCCACAAAAACATTACAACTGTTCTGTTATTGGGTGAACCAACAAAAATAAGAGTGGTTAAATTTCATTTTTAAGGAGATTACATGAAAGTTAATTCCATAAGTTAATTCCAAGTTATAGAAATATATATATGTATATATATATTGTGGAAAATTTCATTTGATTCAGTTTGACATTGTTTCTGAAGGAGGGATCAATAATACCAGCAATTCATACTCTGATTTCATATAAAAAAAACGATCTCGTGTTAAATTTTAACATGCTGTAGGGGTAATGTTGCTAAAGTTACCATTGTCTTTGATTGTATTGACAGAGGGCGACGCAGTGGTGCAGTAGGTCAGTTGGCGTTTCTGTGTGGAGTTTGCATGTTCTCCCTGCATTCGCTTGGGTTCCTCCGGGTGCTCCGGTTTCCCCTACAGCCCAAAGACATGTGGTACAGGTGAATTGGGCTAAAATTGTCCGTAGTGTATGAGTGTCAATGAGTGTGTGGATGTTTCCCAGAGATGGGTTGCAGCTGAAAGGGCATCTGCTGCGTAAAACATGTGCTGGATAAGTTGGCGGTTCATTCTGCTGTGGTGACCCTGGATTAATAAAGGGATTAAGCCAAAAAAAAATGAATGAATGAATGTATTGACAGATTCCAGAGCTATATATTTATCATATTGCCACATTATGCATATTGTTGATCACATTTACATACCGAAACTTGCATAAACAAATTGGATCAGGATCGGGATTTTTTTTCCATTTTGACATTTGTTTTTTGACAATTCAGAGCCAGCGTACAAGCGAAAGACAAAATCTAAAATGGCGTCTGACAAAGAAATTCACGTCATCTTGCAACACTGAGCACTTTACGATGAAAAAGTGCAGAATATAAAGACGAATTGTGGAACAAAATCATTGCTGCTTTTTGTATTTTATAACAGCACATTTTATATTCTTTTGCAATTTGTTTATGTATGCAAGGTTTATGAGATAACATTTTTAAGATAACAAACACACAAACTTAACAAATATGTTGTTCCCTCTTCCTCTCTATCCTTTTCTGACATTTTCCATCATATCTGGTTTAAACTTTAGCAAGGGTACATTCTAAAATGTGAGGCGCACAGCAGTGCCTTTTTGTCCACATTAGTAAAGAGCAGTGCACTGCACATTTTATGTTACTAGGCAACCACTGTATAAACGATCTTGGGGTTAGAGTGCATGATTGTAGTTGTTTTTTTTTTACAGAGTTGACTTTTTTCAACTGCTAGGTGCTCAGAGCGTCCCACAAAAAATCTTTGCAAAAAAGTTGCACTAGGTTCCGCCCTTTTCTGAAAAGTAGCAGCTGATTTGCATTTAAAGGGACATGCACACAAATTGTAAATGCTGTTTACTCACAACCAAATTGCAATTTTTTTCCCAGTACTGGGTTGCCTCTGGAAGAGCATCCACTGCATAAAACAGCATATGCCGGAATAGTTGGTGGTTCATTCCGCTGTGGAACCACTTATAAATAAGGAGCTAAGCCGAAGGAAAATGAATGAATGAATAGTAAATTTGACAAGTATGATAAATGATTTGTAAAAGGGCTGAACAATATTTCGTTTGAGCATTGATATTGCAGTGTGTGTTTTCACAATAGTCACATTGCAGGATTACATTTTTAAAAAAAGTTTAAAGGATGAAGACCTTATTTTTTTTATTATTTATACAATGATGATCATGCCATTTTATGTTTGATTGTTCAATTTCTCTCCTTACTGCATACAGCAGTTTATTTTTACTTTTAGTTTATTATTTGTTCTGCCATGTTTATATATATAATTTATCATATTTTACACAGATGCACTGCTTAGAAAAAGACTTGATCATCCCAGTTGATCTAAATTAATGAAATCTTTCCAAAAAGAGCTATTCAAATCATCTGGCGACATTATATCCACACTTCTTGCCACAAAACATAATATCACAATATCACAATGTCAGATTTTTCCAACATTGTGCAGCCCTAATTGATGGTCTATTTTGAGCTGACTCTTTACAGACACATTCTGAGGACACCAGAGATTTATTTATTTGAATTTGAACTATGAAAATAAGTCCCCTTCTAATCAAGCTAATTTTCCAAGTGGCATTTTCTAAATATATTCTTGTCGCAGTGGGCAGTGTAATTTGTATTTACACATTGTTAAAACTAAGCCACATTGGCTCAAGGGAGTTTGTGTAATGTCAAGTCACATTACAGAGCAGGAAAACCTCAGTCTCAAACACGCCAAGCTGCTACTTGCCGTCAGTTGAGATTCATGGGATCGGTTCACACACAAGATTATTATTATGATTTTTTTTTTTACTCCACCCTTAGTTTCGAAATGTACTTTCCCAAGTTCCCAGCAACTGTATTTGTGACTCGTGTTTCTGATGTTGCATAATGAGATGACACATTTGTGCAGGTCAGAGAGAAGAGGAGCTGCAGATGCCATGGCCTCAGATGCAAGTCACATGTTAGAAGCCGCCTTGGAACAAATGGATGATATTATTGCTGGTAAGTGAAGCATTTCAGTTCATTTCAGGCTGATTTGAAATGCTCCTGATGAACTCGTATATGAACTGCAGTCTAAAACAACAAACAAACAGCTGATCCTCTGTTAGGTTAAGTGCATTGTGTGGTAATTTGCATAAAAAGTGAGCAGTCTTCTCCTGATTGGCTGCTTTTCTTGAAGCGATCAGATAAGGTTTTGGTTCTATACAGTGTTTTTTTTCTTGCCGTATCTCTTGATCTCTGCATGCTAATGGGATTCTCTCGACACTGCATGTGTGAGGCTTTTTGAAAGGATTTCATGGTGCTGGACATTTTGAAAGAAAAGCGTTTGCCAAACAAAGCTAAAGCTCTCGTGGAAAAATGTATTGGGAGCAGTGTCGGGCATGTTCCCGACAGTTACATAATTATAAAAGTAACTAATTCCAAGGGAAAGTAACTATTGTATTACTTTAAGAAAGAAAATCTAATTTGTCAAATGACTATAAAATAAATATAAAACATTGTACACAAATCTACACTATTTTGATGTTGTGGGACAATGTGAGAGGCAACCATCACATTCAGCATATCATTATTTTATCATTACTATAGTGGCACAATAAAACACAATAGATGGTTTAGAACTTATAGATATTAGATATTTTTTCCTTAAATTCTGTCTGAGTAATAAGTGTAGGTGGAGAAAAATCACATTTGGGAGCAGAGCTCAGGATATCACCTGCATTCTTAAGCCGCCTTTCCACTGTACATGACAAGTGACTAGGGCTGTGCAATTAATCAAAAATCCGATTTGATTTCGATTTTGGCTTCTAACGATTATGAAAAAGCATTAATCGAGATAAACGATTATTACATCATATACCGCCCCTTTTCCAGTTGTACACATTTGTTGCTCTGCAAAGCTCAGTTCTACGTGAACATTACTAAAACATGTACTGTAATGTAACGTTTGCAGCACGGGATGCGCATCATTCATTGATAAACTTTCGAATCATTCATGTTTAAAAGCGCAAACGAGACAGCATGCTTCTGTGTGTGGGAAACGAGTGGAGCACACACATCTAAAGCCATCTTTAATGGTCAAATACATGCACATTTGTGTCAGAGCGCGGTGTTTAGTAAATATTCATATTAACCCTCATTTGTGTAATAAACAAACATGTTGAGAATCAAAACATATGTGAAAGTGAAACCATATCAGAGCCGCAATATTCTTAAAGTGACAGCGCAATATTAGACAATCAAAAATATATATTGCTTAAAGGGGCTAATAATATTGACCTTAAAATAGGTCTCAAAATATTAAAAACTGGTTTTATTCTAGCCGAAATAAAACAAATATGCCTTTCTCCAGAATAAAAAATATTATAGGAAATACTGTGAAAAATTCCTCTGTTAAACATAATTTGGGAAATATTTATATATATATTAAAAAAAAATTCACAGGAGGGCGAATAATTTTGACTTTAACTGATAATCGTTTTGAATAATCGTGATTACAATTATGACCAAAATAATCGTGATTATAATTTTTTCCATAATCGAGCAGCCCTACAAGCGACTGACCGGAAGTCATTCATTTCCAATAGAGAGTAGTCCGGGAGCTGCGTGGAGTTCTGATCATTTTCGTATGCCAAAAATTTAGATCCAGGATTTGAAATTTTGGATTTGAGCTGCAAATACATTGAAATATTTGAACTCTTGCGACTAGACCGTATGTGACCAGTCGACCAGATGTGATATATTCCAGTGTTGTCCCAGTACTGTTTTCTGAATCAGAAAAAAAGTCTATATTAAAATAAACATTTCTATTCATAAATGTGTGACAAAAATATAATTTTCTCCACATTTCTTTAAAAAAATTTTGCGGTCTATGAGCTTCTAGTATTTATTCATTCAACTATGGTGAACGCAAAGAGAATAAAGGCTCTTGCTTTTGTACTTCAGAGACTGCGAGAACAGCTTCTCTCCCATGGTGCGCGACAGAACTGAAAATTCTGTGCAACTGCCACAAGGGGGCGTATTTCGACAGTCGTGTTCAAATGTCGTGTGCAGTGGAAAGGCGGCTTTAACCACTAATTTTGTGGCGGCATGTAATGGCGTGAGGTGCTTCATTAGATTAGAGAATTACTTGTCACGGATGCAAAGAGACTCTTTTTTTTTCATGGACTTGAGATGCACAATACATACATATTCTTGACTTTCATCTTAACGATGGAAAAGTAGTGCTTGTATTTCCAGTTTGCAAACGCTAAATGACTCCTGGTCATTTGTGTGTGTCACTGACTGTGCACGTGCTTGTGTGTGAACATCCGCACTACTCTGCCTCCGATAGGCAAATGATGGAAATGTACTATATCTAAGCCAATCATCACATTCTCGGTTACACCACGTTCACAGACACACCAATCATCATCGCTGGTTGGTTATGTTTCCCGGCCCAGCCTCGAACACACACTCACACACATACGCACCCCAGAGAAAGAGAGGTCTTATGGTCGAGATTGAAAACCACATGAAAACCGATTCAGTGTTCTTAATAATAGTAACGTGCATTTTATTGTCAGTAACAGTTACGGCATTGTAACGGGGGAAACAGTAATTCATTTGATTACTCGTTACTGAAAAAAGTATCGCTGTTAGTAACGCCATTTATTTATAGCACCATTATTCCCATCAGGGATTGGGAGTTACAATTTAAAGTGATAATTTATTTAATTGTATGAAATTATTTTAAGTGGTGAGCATTACAAAACAAAGACATCAAATAGAATATTACTGTTATATTTTATATAGTCATTAATATTACAATTTATGGAATATTGGTTTATAGGTAAATTTGTTTGGATTTTGTCTTTTGACTCAATATTATTTATTACAAATTATTTTTGCAATTAAAGTGCATTTTTTATTCAAATTTTATTTTTATATTTTCTTAAATTCATAATATAAACATTTGAATTTAGTTATATTTGTATATGTTTATATTTAAATAGTAAACATGTTTTTTTATTTTTTATTATTGTATTACAATTCATATTTCCCAGTGATGGGTTGCAGCTGGAAGGGCATCCGCTGCGTAAAACATGTGCTGGATAAGTTGGCGGTTCATCCCCAGATAAATAAAGAGACTAAGCCGAAAACAAAATGAATGAATTACAATTAATAAAATTGTGTTGTTTAAATGTTTTTGTTGCTGTTTTATTAAATTATTTAAAATTAAAATATAAAGTAATAAACATTTAAAATAGTATAGTCATTATTTGACCCCAGTATATTCAATGGAGCTTCTGTGCTAGCCTGCTGATTTTGACCGGCGCATGCGAGTAAAATGGCTTTTCGCCTCGTTTTATGCTTGAGCAACTAAATGAATGCCAAAGCCTATTTAACTGATTGCATTTTAATTGCGTTACAACATCCATGCTGTAAAAGGAACAGTATAAAATGGAAAAAATTCACATTAATTGTTCACCGGAAGTTTATCAGTATGGGAGGAAACACTAGCTAGGCATATACCCTATAGTTAAATAATATAGTCTAATATAATTAATAGCTTAAATCATAACAGCAATTTAATAATTAGATATTATAACATAAAACAATAACATAATTATTGTTCGATAAAATAGTTATTTCAACATAGGCTCATTCTGAAAACGTAGCCCTATATACATTTCTGGAGATCGCAATATATGTAGCCAGAAATACATATGGCTGCATTTTGTCTTTAGAATGAACGCCACAGGACGGTATGACGTCGTTCCATTTCGCGCTTACCAGCTGACTGTTTACCTCCATATGGACAGCTTTCCCGCTGTTACCAGTTTGTCTTGTTAGCTCGCCATGTACGTCTGCGGTCTTGAGATGCAGAGAGGAGTTTGGGTCTGGTGAAGAATGATTCCAGAAAGTGGGTAAGACAAAAACAGTATCCAAAAAATTAAATAAACAAGTAAATAACAGGGTGAGAATGTGGTCAAATCTGAAAACGTAGGAAAAACAGGCGAGGGCTTTTCTTTTTCTGTATTGCTTTTTAAAACTGTCGGTTGGGTTTAGGGAAGTGGGTAAGCTGGTCAATCTGTACTTTTGAAAACACTATTGGTTGGGTTTAGGGAAGGAGGAGGGTGGGTCAGTCAATCGGTGCAGATAGTCAGTCAGTCAGTCAACAGCCGCCTCTGGTGGATTTACACGGGAACAGCAGGTGCTCACTCGTGAAAGGAATTTGAGATCTAAAAGCATACACAGCAGCCTCTGGTGGATTCGCTACAACAAAATCTGCAAAAAACCTACCTCCTGAGACGTATTTGGCGCTCTCCAGAAATTTATATAGAGGTACGTTTTCAGAATAAGCTTGGGTTGAATTATTTGTTTGGAAGAAAAATTATTTATGTAATGTATCAAATTATATTTATTTAATATACACTGTGTTGGATAATTATTATTTATTAGTATTTTTAAATAAATATGCACTCTCCTGAAGCTTCTTTTTTCAACTCATTGATCAGCAACCCGATAGTACAGTAAAAAATACATCAATGTATTTTAACACTACAGAAAAGAGCACATATTAAGCAACATGTTAGTGTAAAGTTTCAAGTCAACAGTTTTGAATACACACAAAACAGAGAAACAGGCATTTGGTTTTGTAGGATCAGGAGAGGATAAGGGGGCCGTGAAGCCCCTCGAGCAAACTCAGCCATTGCCAACATGATTTAACTAATAGAGGATAAATGTTTAATGTGGCCCGTCAACAAATGAAGGCTGGGGGAAGGAGAGCAGAGAACAGGCGGCTGTCAAACGGAGACCAAATCTGAGATAAACACTGCTTATTCACTTCCATAACCCGAGGACAGACTATCATTAACATTCACGAGAAACACTGCTGGCTTCTTTACTTTTAATGAGGGAGAAGATGAGCAACGTTTAATGGGATCTAAAGACCTGTAGGCGTCATGTTATTTTATTTTATTTTATTTTATTATTTTAACAATGTCATTTTACTTATTGATGTATTTCCTATCAAACCATGCCTTTAATTTATTTTATTTTATTGTATTTTATTTTAACCTACAATAACATTTAATTTATTTATTCATTCATTCATTCATTTTCTTTTCGGCTAAGTTCCTTTATTAATACGGGGTCGCCACAGCGGAATGAACTGCTAACTTATCCAGCATGTTTTTATGCAGCGGATGCCCTTCCAGCTGCAACCCATCTCTGGGAAACATCCATACACACTCACTCACACTCATACACTACGGACAATTTAGCCTACCCAATTCACCTGTACCGAATGTCATGGAAACCCCAACTGACCCAGCCGAGGCTCGAACCAGCGATCTTCTTGCTGTGAGGCGACATCACTACCTACTGCGCCACTGCGTCGCCTTGATTTATTTATTTTTTTTTAATTAATTTTTTTATTATTATTTTATTTCATTAATTTTTTTTACATTTATGTTCTATTAAACCATGCCTTTTATTTATTTTATTTTATTTTAACAATGCCATTTGATTTATTTATTTATTTTCTATCAAACATGCCTTTAATTTATTTTATTGTGTTTTATTTTATATTTTTTTAACCAACAATGACATTTGATTTATTTATTTTCTGTCAGTCTATGCCTTTATTTTATTTTATTTTATTTTATTATTATTTTTTTTATGCAACAGTGACATTTGATTTATATATTTATTTTCTATCAAACATGCCTTTTTATTTTATTTTATTTAATGCAACAACGGCATTTGATTAATTTTTTTATCAAACCATGCCTTTATTTTATTTTATCCAACAAGGACATTTATTTATTTATTTATTTATTTATTTATTTATTTATTTATTTATTTTCTATCAAACCATGCCTCTATTTATTTATTTTCTATTAAACCATCTCTTTATGTTTTCAATGGAAAATCTTTTTATAATGTTGATGATAATAAGAATAATAATAATAATAATATAATAATAATAAAATAATTCCAAACAACAACAGTTATCTTAAATGAAAAAAGAAAGAAAAATGAATGAATAAATAAATAAATATTTAAAAAAAATTTATATCCATAGTGATATTTCAGTGATATTTATATTCAATTATTGATCATTTGAATTAGCAATATTATGTTTAATTAATTTATAACTTTTTTGTTTCATTTTTATGAACTTTTTACATCTGTATACATTCACCTTTTGTTTGTCATTGTAATCTTAAACTTCATTTATTTTAGTTGCTAAGGAAACATCTTTTAATATTGTAAATAATTATTTATTGTGTAAAGTAGTAGAAGTTTTTTATTACATTAAGCTTTTTTCTTATTTGGAATATAAGTAGATTGGCAAGACTGAAATAAATCAGTTATAACTCATAAAGTGCAACATTTAAGTTATTAAAATCAAAATTATCACTTTATATCACTTAATCAAATGTATCCAACAAAAATAGTTACTCAATAGAATTGTCCTTATCATTGAAATCTAATGAGTAATATACTCTAAATAAACATAATTATTCTCACCGTCTTATGAGCTTTTGTTCTGCATGCCACACATAGTCTATAATCTGTGCATACGGATCATGCGTTATTATTATTGTCCTGAATAAAGCTCATGATGTGCCAAATATTACACATGCGGGACTGTAAATAGCAGAGGCTTATAATTCAGTCGCTTGCTCATGAAATCATTGGCATTCATTAATTAAAGTTTAGCAATGACAAGGCTGATCCTGGATCTGGATGTGAAATGTGCTTGTGTCTGTTAGGGTCAAGAATAGATGAGAGTTTGACCACAGGCATTTACTGTCTGTCTGATTCTGACAGAACAAGAGCTGTTGAGCTTCTCTAAATGACTCCACCTGCTGGTGACTGCTCAAACTGATGATCCAGCATTTACCAGCACAGACCTATGTGATTAACAAACCTTTTTTGCCCAAATAATATATATATGTTTGTTTGTTTGTTTGTTGTGTGTTTTTTGTGTTTAATTGTATTATTGTATTTAAATGTTATTAAATTAAGTTTTGTTTAAATGTATTTTTGTTTGTTTTTATGATTGCAATTACATTTAATTTAATTCTGTTTTGCTTAGATGTATTTAATTTGATTTGATTTCAGTTCATGAAGCAGTGAAAATTTACCCATTAGTTTCTAGTTCTTGGTTGCTACTTGTGTTTTTCCAAAACATTGTGACTTTAATAGATTTAATGAAAGGAAAGGAAAACCCTATATAACAGATCATAGTGACTATGATTTACAGTGACATATATATATATATGAAAAAAATTATCAATAAATAAATAAATACATTTATTAATTTATTAAATTTTATTAATTTACTTTTATTTATTTTTATTAAATAAATAAATAAATAAATAAAAGTAATTACATGTTATTTTGAAAGTGGTCAATACACTTGTATTTTAGTATTTATTATTAATTATATTACATTTTTTATATGTTTTTAATTTTCACTATAATTTTAAGCTATATATATTATTTATTTATTTATTTTTATTTGTTATTCATTTATTAATGTTTTGGCTTAAAGTTTCTTTTGCTTACTCAACGTTTTCATTTTTGTCTAATTTTATGTAAAAAAATCTAATATTTGTTATTTTATTTTAATTACTGAATATTGGTAAACATTTTAGTTTTATTGTGATGTTTAAATTATATTTAATTTAAATGACATTTGATTTAATTAAATTTGTACTTTCATTTAAATTGTATTTATCCAATAATGAAAAGTCTATATTTTCTGTCAAAGCTGTACTTTATTTTTCAGTAGATTTTCAAAAAGAAAAAGAAAGAAAAGTTTTGTGAAAGTGGTCTGTACAGTGTTATTTTCCTATTATTATTATAATTATGTATAAATATTTACAGCTTTATTAGTATTTTTAGCTTTATTGTGTAGTTTTAGTATAACTTTTAGTAATAATTAACCTTTTTTTAATTTTCATTTAATATTGGCTTGTTTATTATCATGTAATATTTCAATTTTATTTATTTCAAACTTATTTCAACTATTAAAAACAACTGCAAAATTCAACTTTTTTTTTACCACATTAACTTTTAATGTTTTATTTATTATTAGGTGCATTTTTATGTGTTAAACCTCTGTGTGCTCATTTAAAAACATACTTAATTATTAATATACTGTATTATCTTTTTCCCATTTTGCAAAACCACACATTTTTATATTACATTTCATTAGTCCACAGCATGAATATTTCCCGGAATTCTCCTTATTCGGCACATTTACATTTGAACACACCATCCTCAAAACCTTCATTAAGGCCACCAAAGAGGTCATTTTATGCCCTCAGCCAGCAGTTCTGCCTCATCGCACAAATCATACATTCATATCAACCTCATGTACATTTGACTCACATTCTTGCATGCGTTTCTTTCATTGTTTCCACTTTCATTCACTTAGACTCTTTGAAATGTCATATGGAAACTAGAAATCTCAACCGGAACGGGTTTTATTAATGTGAGACACTGCAGGCAAAAAGCACCTAAGGCGTTTTGTTTTATAACATGTATCTTAAAGTGCTTCATGAGCATGAAAAATATTTGAAACAACATCAAAGTTTATAGTGTTTGTTAGTCCAGTGAAAAAAATAAGTAATACTTTAATTTAATTGTTTCATTATTAACTATTGGCTTATTATCTGCATATTATTATTATATCGGCTGTTAATTAGTACTTATAAAGTACATGATATTATTCTACATATCTAATAATACCTAACTTTTATATTAATAACTATAAATAAGCAGCAAATCAGGAGTTTATTGAGTTAAAAGTTATAGTTAATGGTAAAATTAGGTGTGATCAAAAAGAACAGTGTTTCTTTTATTGCACCATCAATTCACATGTACATTTCACATGTACGTTAGTCTCCGTTGCCGTGTCTCTCTCAATTGAATTCAATACAACTCAAAAGAGCTTTATTGGAATTGACTATTGCCAAAGTATTAATTTACAGTGATTATATAATGCATATATAGATACAGAAAAGATAAAAGACTAAAATGAGGATAAAAATATAATGAAAGAGATAGAAATGTTTTTAAAATGTAAGAAAATAAAATAAAATGCACTGTTACTGTACATTCATATGGTTTGCAATAATATTTATCTCTCCCTCTGTATATATATATATATATATATATATATATATATATATATATATATATATATATATATATATATATATATATATATATATATATATATATAAATTTAGTGAAAAAGATCTGATTTTTGTGACTGAGAGGATTTTGAATGACACTAGCTATACGTTTCCATCCACCTACTTTAATGCGCATTTTGGATACGTGGATAAAGAATTGGTTGATGGAAACTCCAAGATGTGCATAAATTTGGAAAATGCGCATAAAAAGCGTATGCGCATAACTGAGTAGGATAAACTTTTTATTTGATAAGAAAATATGCGCATCAAATACTTTTACCGAACAAATTCCAGAATGCGCATTAAAAAAGTCATGTGATTTTGTTATAAGAGATCATGTGATGATAAAAATGTGTGTGAATGGGCAAACCAGCAGGCTGAGCACTTTGTGAAGCATCTGAAATGTTGTTTTGGTCATTCTAAAACGCCTTAACGTTTCAGTATTTGTGTTATTATATTATTAACTACCTCCATAACTGTCAAGAGCATCTGTGCTCCACGTTTCACGCCTTCTAACGACACCATGTGTTCATTGCGTGTCGGCATACTGTCATCTGAAGCACAAGTGATTTATTAAGTGAAGAAAAGATTTACTCAGCTTCTCCTACCGCAGCAAATTCCATTTTCACTGTAGATATTTGGTGTGAGTTAATCAGGAAGTGACAATTTTGTTGTCTTTGACTTATAAGATGGAAACGCTGCTTTATTTGCATGTCTTTTATTCGATATTCCAGTTTTGCGCATAAATTGAATTCGCATTCTTGGATGGAAACATACCTATTATGTGTCAAATTTTACACACAAATTTACACATCTTAGTGCATCTGGAAAGTATTCATAGCGCTTCACTTTTTCAACATTTTTTATGTTACATATGTTACAGTATGTCATAAAAAGGCCGGCATGGTGGCTCAGTGGTTAGCACTGTTGCCTCATAGCAAGAAGGTCACTGGTTCAAGTCCCGGCTGGGCCAGTTGGCATTTCTGTGTGGAGTTTTGAATTGGCCGTAGTGAATGAGTTCGTGTGTGAATGTGTCTGGGTGTTTCCCAGTACTGGGTTGTGGCTGGAAGGGCATCCACTGCGTAAAACATATGCCGGAATAGTTGGCAGTTCATTCGGCTCTGGGGACCCCTGATATATAAGTTACTGAGCCGAAAGAAAATGAATGAATAAATGTCATAAAAATTTGTTTTGAATTGTTTTTAATTGTGATTCTGACCTCATCCAGCATTCAGATTTTTGAGCTAAAAATGTATGCAAATGAGCTCAAGATTAATCAAACAATGTCTCATTTGTATATTTAACATTTTAGAGAACTTTAATTGCAAAAGATGTTTGCAGTTCTTAATGTGATCAATCAATTAGGAAAGAATGGTTATAAATGTGAGTTAATATGTTTACTTTATTCACCTACAGTGTTTTTGACTTAAACTAATGTAAAATGGAGTAATGTCAGGCAGTTGTGTATTATAAAAACTGTCTCCCTTTGTTCTGTTAGTTGATTCTGGCATTAAGAAATGAGTGATGTCATCATGCGCTTGTGAAGTGTTCTAATATCCCGATGGTGTCCAGATGTTAAGGGGTTTTCTGTGAGTGTTCAGTCGTGTCCAGATTGAGGCGGTTGGAAGTGTTGCTGTGGTTCAGGCTGATGTTGAAGGGACACGTGGCTGCGGCGCTGCAGTTGATGCGTAATATGATGTGATGACAGATGACGTGTGTGATGCTGCATATCCACTTGCACACTTTCACCTCTCTAGGCACTTAAGACTTGATTTGTAGTAGTTTGTATCGTTAACTAAAATTTTATTCTAGAGAAAAGAGAAAATAAAGAAACAAGAGAAAACAAAAACCTATCATTTTATGATTAAAATTTAGTGAAATATGTTTAAAAATATGTTTAGCTAGCTACAAATGACTCCTTTATTTAATTTGATTTAATTTGATTTAATTTTATTTTATTTTATTAATCTAACTATGAAAATTCTATCATTATTTTCTGGAAAACTGTAAAACTTTGATTTATTTACTAATGGAAAATGTAAGAGCAATAATAATAGTTGTTTAATACAATAATATATAATAAATATATATATATACACACACATTCACCGGCGGGCTCCACATTTGCTCCAGGTGCTCCGGTTTCCCCCACAGTCTAAAGACATGCAGTACAGGTGAATTGGGTAGGCTAAATTGTCAGTAGTGTGTGAGTGAGTGTGTATGGATGTTTCCCAGAGATAGGTTGCGGCTGGAAGGGCATCCGCTGCGTAAAACATGTGCTGGATAAGTTGGCGGATCATTCTGCTGTGGCGACCCCGGATTAATAAAGGGACTAAGTCGAAAAGAAAATAAATGACTGAGTGAACATTCACCAGCCACTTTATTAGGTACACCTGTCCAACTGCTCGTTAACGCAAATTTCTAGTCAGCCAATCACATGGCAGCTACTCAATGCATTTAGGCATGTAGACATGGTCAAGACAATCTGCTGGAGTTCAAACTGAACATCAGAATGGGGAAGAAATGTGATTTAAGTGACTTTGAACATGGCATGTTGTTGGTGCCAGACGGGCTGGTCTGAGTATTTCAGAAACTGCTGATCTACTGGGATTTTCACGCAGAACCATCTCTAGGTTTTACAGAGAATGGTCAGAATAGGAGGAAATATCCAGTGAGTGGCAGTTCTGTGGGCGCAAATGCTTTGTTGATGCCAGAGGTCAGAGGAGAATGGCCAGACTGGTTCGATCTGATAGAAAGGAAACAGTAACTCAATTAACCACTCGTTTCAACAGAGGTATGCAGAAGAGCATCTCCGAACGTACAACACATCGAACCTTGAGGAAGATGGACTACAGCAGCAGAAGACCACACCGGGTGCCACTCCTCTTACCTAAGAACAAGAAACTGAGTATACAATTCACACAGGCTCACCAAAATTGGACAAAAGAAGATTGGAAAAACGTTCCCTGGTCTGATGAGTCTCGATTTCTGTTGCAACATTCAGATGGTAGGGGCAGAATTTTGCATCAACAACATGAAAGCATGGATCCATCCTGCCTTGTATCAACAGTTCAGACTGGTGGTGGTGATGTGGGGGATATTGTCTTTGGGCCCAGTAATACCAATTTAGCATCGTGTTAACGCCACAGCCTACCTGAGTACTGTTGCTGACCATGTCCATCCCTTTATAACCACAGTGTACTCATCTTCTGATGGCTACTTCCAGCAGGATAACGCGCCATGACATAAAGCTCAAATAATCTCAGACTGGTTTCTTGAACATGACAATGAGTTCACTGTACTCAAATGGCCTCCACAGTCACCAGAACTCAGTTCAATAGAGCACCTTTGGGATGTGGTGGAACGGGAGTTTCACATCATGGATGTGCAGCCGACAAATCTGCACCAACTGCGTGATGCTATAATGTCAATATTGACCAAAATCTCTGAGGAATATTTAAAGTACCTTGTTGAATCTATGCCACAAAGGATTAAGCAGTTCTGAAGGCAAAAGGTGGTCCAACCTGGTACTAGTAAGGTGTAAGGTGTATCGATGAGTGTATGTATGTATGTATATATGTATATATGTATATATGTATATATATATATATATATATATATGTATATATATATATATATATATATATATATATATATATATATATATATATATATATATATATATATATATATATATATATATATATATATATATATATATATATAAATTTTATTATTTATCATATTAATGATAATACAACAAAAATGGTCTATATAAACCAGGGCTTTCAATGACAAAATAAACAAATAATTAGTAATTAAATTAAAAAGTAATTAAATAATAAGAGTTTAATCTAATATTGTGTAATATTAATTTAGCTTTAGTTCATTTACCAAAATACACCAAAGTACACAATTATTTTCTCTTTGTGAAATCTTAAACAATAAAATTTTGCTAATATAACACATTCTCGTAATACTGATCAATTCTGTTTCACTGTAAAATAATAACAATAATTATTAAAAAATAATATTATTTTAATTAAACAAATAAAACAAATATTTTGATAATTTATTGTTCTGTAAAATAAAATAAAGCAATCTATCTCTATCTTCTGCATCATCAAGGTCTTTGTTAATAAAAAATATTTCCCAGATTCAATCTTTTCAGCCACATAAGCACTAAGCCCATGCTCTTCTATATTGTGTTTCCTCTGCAGGTTCGAAGGCGGTGGCGGAGTTGAGTAACGGGCTGTATGATCTGGGCTCTCCGGTGAGTGTCGGGCCCCTGCAGATCCTCCAGCTGGCAGAAGAGCTGAGGCTGGCACTCGAGCTGCAGGTCGGAGACGAGGAGCGACACTCGCTGCGCTCACAACTGCCCTGCTCCACCGCACACACACTCCTGCACTGGCTGGACAGAGGAGCGCTGAGCCAGGTCAGAGTCCTTCAAATAAACAAGATGTCTGGGCCAGTAATTCAAAATACTTGAGCTATTTTAAAAGCATACACAATTATGCTGATTGCGAGTTTGCTTAATCATAAAAAAATCTGTCAATTAACGGTTTCCGTATTTTGTAAAGTTATGTAAATGATCAAATAGTTAATGCTCATATTTATTTGTAATACTGGACAAAGTAAATTTGAGGGGAAACACTTTCGGAGAAGGGATGAATCAAATTACCCGATGATTCACTTTGATTCAGGTGAATGATTCACTGATCCAATTCACTGAAATTTACTAGACATACTGTAAAAACTATCTGTTAATTAATAGTTTCTGTATTTTGTGATTGACAAGTGTTTTTTGTTTATTCATGGTTGTAAATTGCATTATGGGACCTTGATCTCTGCTCTGTCGACTTTTAATTTAATAATGCATAAGAAATAATATATAGAGAAGTGTGTAAAATAACAAAAATAACTTTTTTCTGAATCTTGTGACCTAAAATGACCGATTTCGCTGCGGCTTTTCTTAAAATTTGCAGCAGTATTTGCAGCCTTCTTTTGTGTTGATTTGCTGTAAAAAAAAAAAAAAAAAAAAAAAAAAAGTTATACCACAGACAAAAGTCTTTATTATATATTTTCTTTAGTACTCCTAGACCCAAACGTCTGTGACTTAAATTTAAAGGATACTGTAGGTTTAAAAAAAAAATTTGTATCCATATATAAATTGTGTGTGCACAACAGCTTAAAGATCCAAATCCACTGAATCATTGCACAGGTAGTCTCTCATGAAGGCCATCCCAATAAAAAAATAAAAATGTTGTTGTGTGTACAGTTGAAGATAAAATTATGCACCCTTTTATTTACTTTTTGAAATATTTCCCAAATGATGTTTAACAGAGCAAATAATTTTTCACAGTATTTTCTATAATATTTTTTTCTTCTGGACAATTTTTATTATACTTATTTGTTTAATTTTGGCTAGAATAAAAACAGTTTTACATTTTTTAAAAACCATTTTAATGTCAATATTATTAGCCCCCTTAAGCAATATTTATTTATTCGATTGTCTCCAGAACAAACCATCATTTAACAATGGCTTGTCTAATTACTCTAACTTGCCTAATCAACATAATTAAGTCTTTAAAGCTTTAGTTAAGTCACTTTAAGCAAAATATTATTATCTTGAAAAATATCTAGTCCAATATTATGTGCTGTCATCATAGCAAACATAAAAGAAATCAGTTATTAGAACTACATGATAAGAAATGTGTTTAGAAATCTGCTTTCTCTTAAACAGAAATTGAGAGGAAAAGTTCAGAAGAGCTAATAATTCTGACTTCAGCTTCAGGTAAATAGAAACAGAAGGATCTGTGAAACAGCCGTGAATCAGGTGTGCGCAGCAGATTCAACAGATGACATCTAATCATAATCGAACTGAATTATGAGACCAGTGTAGATTCACACACCTATTATATATGTATTTACACATTTTCAGTTTAACATATTCATGTAAACAATCCCTTGAGTAGTTAAAATCACTATTAACTAAGAGCTGTTCACTTGAGAATCACTACAACTGAATCGCTGAGCACTGATTCACTGCAAAGACTCAAAGGAATGATTCCTTTGCAAACTCACTGACCCAAACCTTTTTAATGAGCTACTTTTATGTTGCTTGAAGAATCTTCAAAAACCAAAAAAATAGCCTACAGGTTTGGAACAACATGAGTCAATGATAATAATTATGATCATTTTCTGTGCCGAGTGAACTATCCCTTTAAGTAGAGACTCTTGGCTTTTAGAGGGTCGTTTCTCACGTGTCCCAGAGGCAGTTTCTGGCCCGGCGTTTGCCTGCGTATGCATGTATGTTCCTTGGATGTTTTTAAAAGAGTTGGGATCCCCTCTGAGACATTGACAGGGCTGTGCTTCCTGCCTCTTTCTCTCTTTTCCCTTCACAATCTTCCCTCCACAGTCATTTTCTGCTTTCTCTTCGCTTGCTCTTTTGATTTGCATTCAAATCTATTCGTCACCTTTAGCTCGGCTTCATCTCCTCCAGGGTAAGTGTTGGAATGACTAGATTAGATTAGTTTGTTGATCTGTAACCAGGCAATGCATGCAAACTCGCTCTCTCCGAATAGTGTTGTTTTTGTTTTGCTGGTATTTGTTATTGGCAAATAGATGTCACAAGATGTGCAAAAAAAAAGTTGCACATGATTCTCATCACCAGCCTGTGGTGATTTCTTGGTCCATAAACAGAGAAGATCTCAGAAAGTACAAAAGCAACCTGTTGGTGGAGCTCGGAGATCAGATAGAGGTCGGGATTTTGCAGGGTCTGACCATAAACAGTCACATTTGATGTTTTCAGACAAATTTACAGGCAAAATGCAGTAATTTCAATAGGAATCCAGGCCATTGGGAATTGGGAAGGTTTACTATTTTAGGTTTTTTAACAGATTCAGTTTAGTCATGTGGATTTATCGGTTTTGACAGTGGAAGGCTGTTAGATCTTCAATGTGTCTTTTGTGTTGTTTTTGTTATTCTCGACAATACTGATGATAGACAATGGATCATTTTTGCACTATTAATTTATCCAGCATTTATCCACTATTAATTTATCACCATTGACGACAGACAGCAGACCTTTTTAGGCCTTGAAATTCTTCCAAAATTTTACTTATGCCTCCCAACACTACTGACGATAGATTGTAGACCTTTATTGCGTTAAAACTTCTCCATCTTTTGCTAAAACTTTTCGACAATACTTCTGTTTTGCCCTTGAAATTATTCCAGAATTTTACTCATTTCCAACACTACTAAAGGTCTTTGCACACTGAAGTCCAAAATGTTCCAATGCGTTTTTTTCGTAGTAATATGCGAAAAATTTGTCACGTAAACAAACCTTGCACTCTGAGTCCGATACGTGTTAATTAATCCATTACGAAAAAATGCTAAAGATTTCGGAGTCAAGTTTTTTTTTTTGGTTCTCCTCTCTTTTCCAAAGTAGAAAAAGAAAGAGGAATAGGCTACATATTGTGTTCATCCAATGCTACATAGAGAGGAAGGAGAAATGAAATGTCTGAGCTGTGATAATCCCAAAATGCTAAGTTTATTTCAGAAAAGCAGTGGAATTTTGATACATTGCTCGTAATACTTATTTTCACATATTTACGTATGTAAACAAATCATGACCAGAGATGGGAAGTAACTATAGACATTATAATAGATAGTGGCCGCGTTGACGTATCGAAGCAACGACCTGAAGGAGAGAGGTGTCCCAGTCACTAAATCCAGCATATAGGGTTCTCTGTCAGGATTCTACCACTCCGGTCTTGTTAATTCTTGTTTTGGTGGCAGAGTCCAGACACTAGTCCTGTCATGTCTTGTATGATGTGCTCGGCTCGAGTTTTCTTGTCATTGTGTGAGCGCCGTCTTGGTCCGGACGTGCTCTGGATGCGCGCTCTTGTCCTAGTGTTTGTGTATGTACTGTCTGCAGCGTGGTGTTTCATTCTCAGCGTCTCAGTCCAGTTGGTTTCAATTTCGGTTGAAAAAATTGAACCCGGTTTGATTTATTTATTTATTTTCATTATTATTTTTTTATTATTATTATGGACGAACGTTTCGGATGCAGTGTGTCAATATGATTGACACAACATGGTCAAATCTATTTTTTAACGTGTCAAATCTAAGGACAAAAATTTCGGATTCAGTGTGCAACAATTCTCTCAATTTTGCTAATGTTTTTCGACTCAACTGATGAAAGACAACAGACCTTTTTTGCTCTTGTAATTTTTCCAAAACTTTACTAATGTTTTCCAAAACTATTGAGGATAGACAGTAGAACTTTTTTACATTGAAAATCTCTCCAACTTTTGTTTTATGCTTTTCGACACTACTGACAAAAAACAACAGATATTTTTTGCCCTTGGAGTTGTTCTAAAACTGTACTAATGCTTTCCGACACTATATGCAAACAATACTATGCAAACTCTACTGTGCACACTATACACAAAATATCTTTCAAAAATGTAATGCCTTAATGCTAACGCTAATGTTTTTGCTAATTCTTTCCATAGTTAATGTTGGAAGAGAATAGACCATTTATCCCCTTAAATTTTCTCGACAGTTTTGCTAATGCTTTGTTTTTCCCATTTTTCAGTAATTAGTTTTTTCTGTTCAGTTTGCTTTTATAGCTTGTTGTAACAACTAAGTTTACACAGTTGACTTAAAATTATGAGTTAAATGAACTTAATAAAGTTTGTTGTAACAATTACAAATGCATTTAAAAAGAAACCTAGAATGTCAGCACAAAGAAACTGTAATGACATTTATTATAACTTCAAGAAAAAAATTTCATTCAAGCACAAGTAAAGTTATACGTTCAATAAATTCATATTAAAACTCCTTGAAGCAACAGGATACAATATGTAAATTTAAACACCTCTGATTAAAAATCATGCCAAAAGTTAGAAATCAATCGTTATATATAAATTCTCAAACATCATTAAAATGAACCCTTTGAAATGTTTCTTCATCTATTCAACATTTTAAAGGCTTACACCAATTCATAACATTTTATATTGAAAACTGTTTACAACTGATTTTGTTCTCTGATGCTAAATTTACTGATATTCTATGCTCTGCAAAAGTTCATGGAGTAAGAAACAAACTCTTAAGTGTTCAGTGGATTTTGCTCACCCATGCTAAAACTTACTGATATTCATGTTGTTCTTTCAACTTTAAGGACTAAATTTCAATCCAATGTAATTAGTTACTTACTCTTAATGAAAAGAAGAAAAATTGTTTGATGAAAGCAACTTTAATGTAAGTGATTGTTTTTCTTGTTCTCGCATTACACTTTATATTACACAATTTATATCATAGAGTTAGATATAAAAACAGTCTGCTATGCCTGCTTTTCTTTCGTAAATCCACCAGAGGCCACTGTCAAACTCAACCGATAGTGCTTTCAAAAGCACTGATTGACCCGCCCACCACCTTCCCTAAACCCAACTGATAGTGTTTTGAAAAGCAATACAGAAAAAGAAAAGCCCTCTTGACCGCCAGATTTTTACCACGTTTTCAGATTTCACACTGTTATTTACTTGTTTATTGATTTATTGTCTTTTGTTTTTTTTTTTACCTGCCATCGAGGTCAACTCCTTTCTGCATCTCAAGTTCGCTGATGTACGCGGCAAGCCACTGGACAAACTGGTAACAGCTAAAAAGCCATCCACATGGACGTCAGCTGGTAGCGTGAAAAACAGAATCCGTTAAACTGCACCATAGCGTTCATTTTAAAGATGAAATGCAGCCAAATCTAGCTCTGGCTACATAATTCGCGCTCTCCAGAAATGTATAGTGGTTCTCAAACTGGGGGTCGTAGAATAATTTCAAGGGGTCGCGAGAGTGATTTCAAAATTGTGTAATTTTCAGCGATTATAATATATATTTTTCAGTATTACAAGTGAAAGCTAATATTTTCAGATTTGTTTAAAGATAGTACTGATTAGTATTTTTTTTTAAAAGTGAATGGAACACCATAACTGTGCAGCGAATAACTCGCTAGTTATAAAAAATGCATCTTTGCACTTGAAACGCAGCACTCAGGAACAGTTTAAAACAGTTGACATGTCAACTTGCTACAGTAAACAAAGCCCGCAATGCTTGCGAGCCTTCACGTTCTTCTTATTGGCCCACTGCTCTAGAACTGAACGCGAATGGATTGGTTAAAATCAGCTGTCAATCACTCAGTCAACGCCTTTTGCTTTCAGATGACTGGGAGAGCTACAACCACGAAAAAGTAACGCGCTGAAGATGAGAGAATGAAACAAAACTGACAGATTTTGTTGTAGAAACCACCTAAAGCAACAAAAAATGGCACATCTGATTACTGATCATGTGGTGAATATTAATCCACTATCTACACTTTTCAAAGAGTGAATAAAAGACTTCCAGTGGCTTCAAGTCCACTATGAAAATAACTTTAACATTCACTGTAAAGTCTGTGGGACGGAATTTTCAGGTACCTGTTTTCCCCGTCTACACATTTTAAGCACAAGAGATTCTGTTTAATCCTTTATTTAATCGCCAGATGAAGTCAGCCATGCAAGTGGCAGCTTTATGTAAATTTTAACACCACATACACCATCACTAAAGGGCTTGCACTGACTTAGATGAAACTAATATTGCAGCTCATGAAAAGACCGATATTGATATTAAAATGACGTGTGCAAATAATAAGGTATATGTCAAAAGCATCTGTGCAGTATCAGACACCACCCCGGAGAAGACAGAACAGTTAATGTATCGTTAACAGATTTATTCATGTCAAGCAGTGCATGTAGGGCCGGTGAGCGGTCCGTGTATCTTTTGGTCACTTAATTATTTTATAAAAATGTATTTTCTTGAGATAACAGGATTTTGTTGAGACATATTTTCCTCATGCATGCATATATATTTTTTTGCTTGTTAGGTTTGATTAGTGTTGATTTCAAATGCAGTAAATCTGTTTATATAAAACGTGTAGTAACGGTGCTCATAGTTGGTGGGTGTGACTAAATTTTGGCTGGTGCGCCTAAATTTTTTAAGTTAGGAGCACCAGTGCTACTAAGCAAAAATGTTAATTTCGAGCCCTATAATGTATAGTAAATATAGTTAAAATATTGTGAACAGCTTAAAATAAGTTATTTTTATTGTTTGTATATGCTTTGGTAGTGGGGGGTCGCGAGTTCTTGACAATCTTACATTGGGGGTTGCTGGCTTAAAAGTTTGAGAACCACTGGGCTAAACCACTACCATCCAATAAATCCCTAATAGTCAAATCAAATCTATCCCTCCCATTTTTGTTTTCACTCAGAATATGTACAGTATACATCACAAGGTCCATCACATCAGTCCTCATCAGGGATCAAACACGCATGATCCCTAATTACACCCGGTAAAAACAGCTCAGGAAATGCGATCAAGTCCCGATAGTGGGACGTTTGCATTGAAGCAGTACGCATTACTCTTTGTTCTCCCATGTTGAATCTGGCCTGTGTTTACATGCATATGAGGAATGTGTGCGGCAGCTGCAGGGACAAGATAAGAGAGCTTGTTCATCTCATGACCTGATCTGAGACCCTTCTGAGGCGCTGTAGGTAAAGCCTGTCTTTTTGATAGCATTAAAATGCGTCTACTCTCGTTTACGTATGCATGCGCATGTGTGTCTGCTGTGTCTCTGTCAGGATCAGAGACTCTGCCAGGTGCAGCTGAACTCCCCAAAGCTCTGGATAAGTTGATAATAAGACCCAATCGGCCCTGCTTGATCTTAGGGTGGAACTTCTAATAACACTCGATAGCTGACATAATCACAGCCTCGTTCACAAGTGTATGTTTTAGTTTTTGAAGTGCAAGAATGGAGAAAAACTTATCTGAGTGCAAAGTAACCAAGGCGTCATTTGTTGACTCCTTGTAGGACTTTAATGGTTTTGACAACAGTCCCCAGGGTGACTGTTTATACTGTCTTCATGCTGTACTTTGCAGTTCACAAAACATCCCATGATGCAAACAGGAAATACTCAGAGTGAGGCCGTACTAGAAGAGGGTGTAATGGGGAATGGCTCATGCTCAGGGCTGGTAATCATTATCAGTCCCATACTGGATGTTGTATGTTTTTTTTTTTGTACTTCTTTGAGGGAAAATATCGGGACAGTTAACTGTTGACTAACCTTATGCCATTCCAATGGTGCGTCCTAATTCGCATACTGTTTGTCCAAAATAGTATGCGAAAATAAAATGTGTGTCCCAAATCATGTGTTGAAATTAGTTTTACAAAGTTATCAAAATGGGCGGCATGGTGGCTCTGTTAGCACTGTAGCCTCACAGTAAGAAGGTCGCTGGCTTGAGTCCTGGCTGGGTCAGTTGGTATTTCTGTGTCGAGTAATAGTTGGCGGTTCATTCCACTGTGGCAACCCCTGATAAATAAGGGACTAAGCGAAAGGAAATTGAATGAATGAATGAAAGTTATCAAAATGGTCTACTATTTCCAACCCAGGGTCATTGGAAATATGTGCCCAGTGCTACATTTTTGACAAATATGTCAAAAATGTAGAACGAAATAGTACGTTCCATGCCGCAACACAAACTCACAATATGAAGCCATATGTACCACATGCACATATTTGTCGGTTCTCCAAAATGTAACCCTGGGAACATTTTCTTGAAGAGACTTTGTTGATTTTTTTTCAGGTACAATTTGACGTTTTGAATTTTCGAAATTCAAATACATTGGGCCCTATCTTACACCCAGCGCAATAAGGCACAAGACGTGCTTGGCATGATTTGTTGCTATTTTTAGACCGGCGCAACCCTAATTTTCATGTTTTGTGCCACGTTGTTTAAATAGCAAATCTGTGGTTTCCGCTACATTCACATTCAAAATTCATCCCGCCACGGCTACATAATCTCATTTAAAACATTCAGTCGTTTTTTTAAATAGCGGGTTATAATCGCACCAAAACGTATTAAAAGGTAAGTGAATTATAACAGCATAAACTTTTCTGTAATAGTAGTAGTGCTGTACTTTATTTGTTTAGCCCTTTAAGGTGGCATGCTGACTGACTGACTAACTGACAGGGCTGCGTGATGCATGAGGCCAGCAAACACTACATAGCTTTCAGTTATGACGAACACAGTTTCCATAATTACACTTTATTTATAGATAAGAGTCCATGGCTCTGCATACAATGACTTTATCTTGCTGGATTTTATAACCGTTTCACTTTACTTTAGGACACATTAATGCTGCTCTGTATGTCTATTGGAGACATTCGTAAATATTCCTAGCAAATCTTATAAATGTTGGAGACTTACTTGTTACATAAACGCACTAAATCGCACTTCAGCAGCGTTTATTTGAGAGTGCACAAGAAAATCTGCACTTGAGCAGCGTATATATTTGAGTGTGCGCAAGAAGTTTTGTGCACGAACAGAAGAAACCGGCGCTCACATACTCGTAGGAGATCTCAAATTGTAATACTGCGCTCATGACATTTGTCAATGAAGTAACGCCACAGGTAGTTGGTAGATCTGCGTGAAAGGCACAACGAAGTCTGCCTCCACCAGTGTTAATTTTGACAGCAAATTCTGATTTAGTCTTAGTCTTAGTCTTTTTAATAATACACCATTTAGTTTTAGTCCTATATTAGTCATCTGAAATCTTTTAGTCTTAGTCTAGTTTAGTTGACTAAATATCATCAGAGTTTTAGTCTTAGTTTAGTCTTAAGTCTTAGTCTAGTTTTAGTAGACCAAATATTAGCAGATTTTTCTCTATAATTCACGTAATTGTAAGTATAATTCAATATATGGAAGCATATATAGAATACAGGCACATATCTAATTGTTGTAATAAAAAACATTTTATTACATGTCAAAAACATGAGTCTTTTTCACAAAAAATAACCATAAGACCTGCTCTCCCTGAACAATAAGCATGCTCCCTGAAAAAGATATGCATTGTCCCTGAATTATATTAAACGCATATGACATTCTTTCAAGATAAAGTACAGCATTATTGAAATAGATAATTAATGAACTTTCTGTCTTCTACAGTCTTTGCAAAATCAAAAGCATAAAGAAATATAAAGTGCAATTCTCAAAAATTAAAATAACTGGTTGTAATGCCACTGCACAAGGTATCTAAATACAAAAAAATACAAATCACCACTGTAAATGTCCATGTACCTCAAGAGAAATTAAATAACTTCTAAGACACAATGCCTTGCTACTCTGTAAAATCAACAAGATTTTGAACAGAACAAATTAGTGCAATTCTTAAATGTAGAACAAAAGATGTATTGGCTGCAATGCCACACAATGCCAAAGAAATAGTCCTTAAAGTTCAAGTAAATAAAAACTACTCTCTGCTCTTGGTCTGTTGTTTCTTTGATTCTGTCTTGTACTTTGAAGACCTTAGGAAATCTGAGATGGCCTGCTGCTGTGTTGGACTAGTAGCATCACTAGCTTTATTTCCACCTGGCCCATGGTCATCAGACATCTTCTGTATCTATGAGGATATATAAATGATACAGTATACAAAGTTGTGATATTTTCTTCTTTCTTGCCATATAACACACACACACACACACGCACACACACGTTTTGTCGAGTCATATATAACACCACAACATCCATTATAATAGTACACATATTTATATTAATTAATTCAGCGAGACAATTTGTTTAATCAATACTAATCAAAGTTAATTTCCTTTGGCTTCAATTTTATTCCAAGTTTAGCAGAATCACGGTGGTTTATCTTATAGAATAACCTTAACGTTAGCGTTTATGCTTACCTTGGTGTGTATTTCTGGATGAGCCGTCTGTAAATGTCGCTTCAAGTTGGTGGTGTTTTTCCCAGCGATTTTTACTCCACATGGTTTACAGACACTCTTGTTGTCCTTGTTGTCATATGTGAAGTTTGACCAGATGTCAATTCTTCGTTTTCGTCCTAGACCAAGCTCTGACATTTCTGTCTGTCTGTTCATGAGACGCTGCCCTCGGATCGAGTGAACAAAACTTTAGCGTGTTGCTAACGAAAAAAGTCAACTTAAATTAACCTAAGCTTTGTAACCAAGTATAATGTGTAACTAAATATAATGTATAACAAATGGCTTTGCCAAGATCAACCTGCCCCCAAAAGATTCGCTCTGATTGGATTTCCCCACAAAAGGGTAGTTCTTATTGGATCTCTTCTCCATTCGTCCCGCCCCAACATTTTCCTCTCGTTTTTATCCGTTGACTAAAGTGTCAGTTAAATTTCGTCATCGTCTTCTTCATCGTATCTGACTTTTTATTTAGTTTTTATTTAGTTTTCGTCTGTAAAAAATGTTCGTTGACGAATATTTTTCGTCATAGTCTTAGTCAACGAAATTAACACTGGCCGCCACAGCTGGAAAAAATCCTTGAGGAAACACTGAAATCCATTTGCGCTATTTTGTGGACTCATGGGTGTTCCGGTCTAAAAAGGAGTTGTGTTAAAGCGCATTGTTGGTGCATTTCTATTTTGAAGAACTGACATACAATGCGCCATTGACCAACTGAAACCTGGTCTAAAGTCTAGCGCATAGCGCATTAGCGCCTATGCAGGTCCAAAACACTTACACATTGCTTAATACACACAGAATTAAATTAAAATGTTACAAAAATTATTATTTTTTACATTCATATAAAAACCACGGCCTCAAAGCAGCTTTTTTTCAGTTTATTAATGACAATTGGCATTTGTATAATTTTGTTATTATTATTAGTATTGTTTATTATATGCATATTTATATTTGTTTTAATAAAAGTTTAGATTTGTCCATCTGTCGGGTTTTGGAGACATCTGCATCACCATATGGGGCATAGAATAGGACATGTATTTGGCTATAAGTTTTTTGAGCACACTTCGTTATTATTGTTTATTCATTAGTTTGCTGGAAATTAGAAATTAATTTAAAAATAGAAACAAATCTTTGCGCTTAACAAATGAAATTAAATATGTAGGCTAATGGATGTCTTCAGTGGTGTGCGTACAATACCGTTTACTTATCCATGAAAGTAAAGGAGTAAAGTAGAGTAAAAGTTAAAAAAAAAAGAGAACGTAAAAAGGCCGAATGGAGGAGGCTCGTTCTTTAGCCATGTGCTGCAGATGGTGTGTTTAACTGTTTTCTCACTAGTTAATCGTTCAGTTTTTCCACTTACAAAGTTCGCCATGTAAATAGCAATTGCACCATGGCAAGACTCAACTGACGCTTAAAGGGAATCGGAGGTGAGACTCTGGTTGGTTTAATGCACATTATGCTCAAAACACACCATTGCTTCACGACGCAAACCCTATTTTTCCGTCCGTAAAAAAGCAAAAGTGGATTCAGACACGCCCTTAATGCTTTTGCACTATGTGCTTTAGACTTTGCACCTAGATTGTTAAAATAGAGCCCTATGTGTTATGGACTGGAATTTTATTAGAAATACAAACAGAGGTAAAAAATGTTAACAAACTACAAACATGGCTGATGATGGTTTGGTGAAAATGCTTTGGTAAAGATGCTTGCATGATTGAAGATTAATATCTAACCTAATTGAAAATATTTATTGAATGTTTTCTCTGTTATATTTAATCTGCCACAACATTACGAACGTTTAAAAAATACGCATCATTGACTTCTTAATACTTAATACTCTTCATTTACACACTAAAGGTGTATATGAGTTCTTCAGAAGAAAAATACTTTCAGGATGTAATAGAAGTAGAATTGAGACACAGCCAGTGTCATCCATAAATCACATGATGACACTATTGAACCAAAAAAAATAGACTCCTATGTATCTGTTAACACCAGCTATGTACATGGCATGACTTAAGGCCCTCTCACATGACACGATAAAGCGAGGTGAATCGACTACAAACTGTGCTTCCACAGAACATGACACAATTGATTTCCTTCTGTATGTTTGTATGTAGTTATTTTTCCATGGATAATTTAATTTGTTTATGTTTTTGAATTGCATTTTGGAATATGATGACTTTTTGTTTTAATAAGGTCATTGACATTTTTAGTCATATGAAACAAGCAACAAATAATAACTTGACTTCTAGTTGATCATTTGGAAAGGTGGCAGAAGGTAGATTTTTCTGATGAATCATCTGTTGAACTACATCCCAATCATCATAAATACTGCAAAAGACCTATTGGAACTCGCATGGATCCAAGATTCTAAAAGAAATCAGTCAAGTTTGGTGAAGAAAAATCATGGTTTGGGGTTACATTCAGTATGGGGGTGTGCGAGAGATCTGCAGAGTGGATGGCAACATCAACAGCCTGAGATATCAAGACATTACATTACAAATTCTTCAGCGGGATAGCGCTCCTCCTCACCCTTTAGCCTCCACATCAAAGTTCCTGAAAGCAAAGAAGGTCAAGGTGCTCCAGGATTGGCCAGCCCAGTCACCAGATATGAACATTATTGTGCATGTCTGGGGTAAGATGGAGGAGGCATAGAAGATAAACTCTGGAAATCCTGCAAGAATGCTTCCTTTGCCATTCCAGATGACTTTATTAATAAGTTATTTGAGTTATTGCAGAGATGTATGGATGCAGTCCTCCAAGCCTATGGGAGTCAGACACAATATTAATGTTTTTCAACTGCACCATGACTTTAAAGTCTACACTGTGCATTATTTCTGTTAAGTGACAAGACTTTTGTCTAAGCAAAGTCAGACCTTACTGTCCTAATTAAATAATTAGAAATAAAGGCATGATCATATTTTATTTTGGTAAAATAAGTGTAATCTAGAGACCTTTGCCTTTCATCTAAGCCACTTCTGATAGCAAATGATCAACTAGAAGTCAAGTTATTATTTGTGGTTTTGTTTTAATGCAATATATTGTTTTAGACTACAAAAATGTCATTAAAAATGTCATTTTGTCAAACTGTAGAGTTAATAAAAGTTGTCAAAGCAAACTCTAAGGCCCTTATAATGCAATTCAAAAGCATAAATAAACACAAACACCTGTAAATAAAAAAATACATGAAAGAGAATTCATTTAGAAATTACTTTTAAAACACACATGAGATTAAACTATATTTTGCTCACATTATTTTTCCAAATCTGCCACTGTTTGTTTTAACTAATTCCTTTAAGAAAGGTAATTACAAAATACTTTATACATAGTGGGAAGTCAAGCTTTTATCCTACAAGATCAGAAGGTTATTATGTTGTTATCTAGTCCTAAACAGACTAGTTTGTGCTCGTCATTCCCTTTATAGTTTCCGGCTCAGCTGTGTTTGTCCATAAAGCTGACAACTGGACAGCAGGGTTGCTTGTAAAGGTAAAAAAGACACAAAAATGGATGGATGTCTTCCCCAGGAAGCAGTGTCTTTGGTCTAATGGGTCGCAGTCTTGAGTGAAAGCAGATGGAGGAGATCTGGAAGACGGTTGTGCTTTTCGATATCTCCCCTCTTTCTCTCTCTCACGTAGCCTGTTTAGGTTGAAACTTGCATTGGAGGTTAATTAGAGTTGCTGTCTCACATGGAGAAAAGAGCAGGTTCAAAGAGAGGGATGGGAGGAAGAAAGCAAATATAGATACTTTTTATGGCAAGCCATTTTAACATTTGAAAGAGATGGTTCACACAAAAATAAAAATGTACCCACTTATAACTCACTCTCAAGTGATTCCAAACTTTTTAAAATTTCTTTTTTTTTCTGCTTAACCTAAAAGTGGATATTTTGAAGGAACCTGCAAACCTGTTCCCATGACTTCCATAGTAGGAAAAACAAATACTAAGGAAGTCAGTAGTTACAGGTGTCCAGCTTTTTAAAACAAATCTATTGTGTTTAACAGAAGAAAAAAGCTCAAACAGGTTTGTGATCAGTAAAGGGTAAGTGATGACAGTAGGCTACTAGTGCTTTAGTTCTTTAGATACTAGTTCTTAGTTACTACCTTTTTACAAGATACTAGTACTTAATCATCAGTAGGGCCAGACGGAATCTGCAGATGTTTTTTGCTATTTCTGCTGAGAATTTTGGTAAAAATCTGTGGATTTCTGCGGAATTATTTTGGGAGTATCATAACTAAAACCTTAATATGTGAAATAAAAAATAATATCTTTTTAACTTTTATTTAATGTTTACAATGCAAATCCAATTAGATTCATTTTATTTGGTAAAGAAAGCAAGTCTCTCATATAATGTATCTACTTAAAGACAGAAAATATTACTTTACAAACTGTATTGTAAATAAGTCATATAAACAATTTTATATTAGTCAATATTATTACTAAAAATAATTTAAAAAACCTGAATAAATATAAATTTACACACTTTTACACAGTGTTTGTAATCTGCGGATTTCTGCGTGCGCACATTCCGTATGGGCCTACTAATTAGTCTACCTTTATTACTGAAATTTGTACATTTCATACAAAGTGTGAAGCAGATTGGTTAGTTTTACTTATATAAATTGCGTTGCCCTTGAGGCATTCAGGAAGGGTCAGATGTTTTCAACTAGGTGCGGCTAGAAAATGTGCGTGGTTCATGTGCATACTGCTTGCACATGTGCGCATCGCTCCCATGTGCGCAAGTCGCACGCTTCCATTGGAAATGACAAGCTTACACTCTAAGCTTATTGGCATTGCTTCCAAGGCGCATGCTCAGCAGCCACATTGTATTAAAACTATAGTGCTTCATAACGAAACATACCAAACCTTTTTTTATTGATATTGACAATGGTGTCCATGCAATAAATATTCATACGGATTTTATCGCCCAACCCTAATTCAACCAGCAAGTTTTGTTTTTGTTTTTTTTCGTAAATGACATGGACGTCTTTCAGAAGATAATAAGACGATGTACAAGAGGCATCATTGTAGAAGAAAATATTTAAATCGGAATTTTACAGAAGTTGTTAAAATGTACAAGGTACTACTGAATAGATAATGAATATTTGACTTTTTAAAAATGACTATTACCTAAAGAATGAGCATTGTTAGCTAATGAACAAGTGCTAATATTTCATGGAGAACTTATTACAAAGAAGTTCTAGTAACAAGAAAATTAGATCTGAATTAAATGTTAATGCGGCTTGCCATAGACCTTGGCATGAATACGAGAGAGTGTTTTGTAGTTGTGTGATGTTTTTGCAACTGACACACACATACACACACACACACACACACACACGTTTGGAGGTTGTGAGTGTCTGGCAGGCGCGGGGGGTCTCGGACAGACGTCTGGCTTTAGATGTGAGGTTTGTGCAGTTGCTTCAGTATGTTAGGAGCTCCTGTCTTCAGCAGCCAATATAAAGAGGAGGAGGAGGAGGCGTCTCTAAAACAGCCGGACAGAGTCACTGAAAGCCAGAGCTCAGATCTCAGTTGCGCTCTGAGTAAAATAGCTCGAGATGGGCCTTCAGCATGGAAGAGAAAATCGACTTTTATAAGCATTTCACTTGGCTTAAAAAGGTAGGTGACAATGTAAAGCATTTGTGTTGTAGGATTCAGACTTTTTTGTCGATGCTTTCATTCAAGTTTGGTTTTTGGTAGCTTTGTTGTTTATATTAACAGTGTAGTATAGCAGTGACCATGCAGTTGTTTGTTGTTGTAAGATTTTAGACAAGTTTTTATTGTTTTACAGTCTCACATGTGGGTTTTCTTAAAGATTGTGCAATGAAGTGAATGTTTAAAGAAAATCGTATTTTTAATTAATGACTAATATTAATAAGTCATCTGAGCTGACTTTTTAATAACAAAAACGTGAGTTAATGTAATATTGTGGAAACATTTGATAGAAATATTACATATTGTTTTTAAAAATGTTTGTGTATTTTGTGTATTTTTGTGTATTTGTGTATTTTATTTATATTTTTTAATTAAAAAGAGACATAATTAGAGTATAGTTAGTTTAATTAGGCAGGGTTATTATAGTAAACTTAGTAAAAGGTTATTATAGGGTTAACTGTAGTAAAAAAGGTTTCAAATTGCTGATTGGGTTTATTTTAGATTAGTTTAAAAAAAATTGTATACACACACACACACACACACACACACACACACACACACACATATATATATATATATATATATATATATATATATATATATATATATATATATATATATATATATATATATATATATATATATATATATATATACTAGACTAAACTAAACTAAACTACTATACTAAACTATTTACTACATAGACAATACGGCAAATATGTTAACCATGCATATATAACAATATTGTTATATGTAACTAAAACAATAAAACTGTATAACAATAAACAAAAGGTTGAAATAAAATACATGTTATCTGAATTATTTTTTAAATATTTTTACTTGCTTGTAATAAAAAAGGTACTTTTTTTATTAAATTCTAAAATATTTATACATTTAACTTATACATTTAAAACGTTTTATATTAAATAGTACAGTAATAACAGTGATTATATTGTATGTTTGTAAACTAAAAACATGCACAACATTATTAAACATTTCAAATGAATATAAACATAAAATGTAAATTAAATATAAATGCAAATTATCAATAAAAAGTTCACTGATTTACGATGACCCTAGATGGCACCATTTGCGTCAGTAGGAAATGCAAGTGTGCTCCGGGGAGATGTAAAAGTAGCGGTGGTTCTCCAGATGAGCAGACTAGAACAGTGTTTGTCCCGAACTCCTTGTCGTTGTTGTGCCGGTGTGGATGTGTGCCAGGAGCTTGTGATTTGCAATAGTACAAAAGCGCTTTTTATCCTTTCCAGCATCAATGACTCTGAGCTCATGCCCTTGAACACAAACAAAACCGCTTTCACCGACACAACACTTGATACTTGGAGTAGTAAATCAAGCAATAAAATTACATTTAAAAGCAGGGGAATGAAAACCAGCTTATAGACACCTGTTCTGGAAGCACAAGAGGTGTTGAAAAGCTTGCTTGATGTGGTTTACAAGAGATTGTGGGATTGTGGTAAGGTAGCGTTAGAGGATGTAAATCACTTCAGGGAAAAACACAGATTTTTCAGTCTAATGTAAAAGAAAACATTCATTACTTTCAAGTTGCACTTTATTAATGTGTGTTTGTAGATTTTAATAGTGATACATCTTTAAATCTGCACTTTGGCAGCTCTTACATAAACCAAACTTCAGTTTTATTCATATCTGTATTCTAAAGACTTCAACTTAGCCATTTGTTCTTTTTACATTTTATTCTTCAAGGAAAATGAAAGTTTACTTAATTTCCTGCTGTTTGCAGTATTTTCTGATTTACGAAGTGGTAAATAGAAATTCTCTCTAATGTAAAATAATAAAATAAGAATTTTTAATCATCTGATGTTTAGAAATGTATGCAAATGAGCACGTTTAATTCATAGACTGTAAAAGATATGGACGTACTGTAGTATCCATGACGTCACCCATAGATTTCTGTAGAGCCCAAATGAAGCTAGAAGTAGGCGTGGCAAACCTTCGCCATTTTGTTTGTGCATCATCGCATTGACCGGGGATACCAAACAAGGGCAAAGAGGCGGAGCGTGAGCAGAGCTACAGACGCCTGCTAGCATTTTGTTTAAACTGGTTTTTCTTTTGGAGAAATGCTTAATACTTCATTACCTGCGACTTGCTTGTGTTCTGACCACATGTGCTTGGCTGTGTACTTTATCAATAAGGTGTTTAGACTTTTAAAAACACTGTTGTGGTAGGTTGAGCCACTGAGCATTGTTCTTATGATGTTTTCCTACAGGAGGAAAACGCGAATTACTTTCAAATACTTTAAATACAGTCTGTGTTTGTAAATTCAAGACTATTTATGAAATCCAGGCATAACACTGCATGACAACGTTTCAGAACAGTCATCTTAAACATTGTCACACAGTGTTATGCCTGGATGTCATAAATAGCCTTGCATTTACAAACACAGACTATCATTCTGTCAGATTTTGGAGTGCATTACAGGTCTAAAGAAAATAAATAATAATTTATCTTAAATATAACAAATACATTATTGATATGGTATATGAGTAAATAATTTTACTCACCTTGCAAATGGAGGCAACTTGAATTGTTTGTGAGCACAATTAAGTGCACACAGCGTGCTATAGTATCTATATAATTGTAGGAAATATTTCCAATAGGCAATTGACTGTGTGAATCCACATAACACACAACAAAAATATGATGTATATGCTGAGCTCAGCGTCTAATCAGCCAGAATGACATGACGGTGACCCGCGAGACCTAACTGTCACTCAAGTGGCCACACCCTTAATTATGCAGACTTAATAGAACTTTTAAAAAAATTCACCCCCTCACAATTGTCATGAAGGGGAGTATTTGCTATATGCACTAAAACCATCTTTTGTACCAGGCTTTAAACATGTTTTTATCAGCTGTAAAATTGGCCAATTTAGCATTGCAGTCAGTGAACATCTGGAGTACCTGGAGCCAGCCTCCAAACATATTGGCTTTGAGAGGGAGAGCGGGATGTTGCCTCTTGGTTTAATTAAATAATGCCTTATTTGCATATTTAAACATAGTATTTTAGAAAACTTGTAACAAATAAATGTTTGCAATTCATAATGTAATCATGATCACATATCTATGTAGAGTTTGCATGTCCTTCCCGTGTTCGCCTGGGTTTCTTCTGGGTGCTCCGGTTTCTCCCATAGTCCAAAGACATACGCTATAAGTGAATTAAATAAACTAAATTGGCCATAGTGTATGAGTGTGAATGAGTGTTTATTGATGTTTCCCAGTACTGGGTTGCAGCTGGAAGGGCATCTGCTGTGTAAAACATATGCTGGATAAGTTGGCGGTTCATTCCACTGTGGCAACCCCTGATTAATAAAGGGACTGAGCCGAAGGAAAATGAATAATTGAATAACAAGTCAGATATTATGTACTGTCATCATGTCAAATACAAATAAAATGAGATATTAGAAATTAGTTAAAAAGGATTATAATTTTACAGGAGGGCTAATAATTTTGACTTCCACTGTATAAGCCCACCATTACATTCCAAAGTTCCAGATTCCAGAAAGAAATGACAGTAATTGTGTCTCAAGGAAAAGCAGGTTTTAGTAGAGGAACTTTACAGTATTTTAGGGAAGGGTTGTGCTGTAAAATTGTCAATATTGTCATGCATTCTTGGACGGTGGAGTAATAATGATCTCTGTAGTTTCTTCTGAAGTCATTTACGGCTCTGCAAGCAACCAGCGGGACATGAAAAGAGGGAAATTCCAGCTCTTGTGGGTTGTCCTGCTTATAAACATCCCTCTGGTGTAGTAATAAATTGAATTGGTGCTCTAGAGCTTCATGAATCTCTGTTTGAACTTGGCTCTGAAGGTTAAAGTAGCTGTAGATCAGGGCAGGATGTCAGAAAGGACTAAAGAAGGAGGTCAAGTTACTTAAATTTTTAGCGCACTCTTAAAAATTATGTTGTTTTTTATTCTATTAATTGGTCCATAAAGAACCAGAATCTTTACATTCCAGAAGAGATCCATTTGCACTCTCAAAATAAACGTCTTATTGGCATTGATGAAGAATCTTTTACATCTGTGAAAACTTTTCTAGCACTAAAGTTTCTTTATAGTGGAAAACGGTTCTTTAGATTTCTTTCAATATTCTTTAAACTATTAAAAAATTGTACTTTGAAGAAATTTTCACACAATGAAACCAAATTGGTTATCTATGGCATTACTGCAAAAGCTGTGTTGGTATCTTTTGGTTTTATTAAGGCTGTAATTTAATTGTTCTTTATGTTTATGGATATGGTTCTTACTGTAGGTTAAGTGTAGTTCAGATAAGTTAATAAACATTAAAATATGCAAGTTCTTTTTTTAGAGACATTGACAACGTTTATATGGACCCCAGTAATCTGATTATTTGCCTTCTGAATAAGACAATAATATGATTAAAGTGTTGACATGAGTTGCTTTTTGAATGTTCCTTTCATGATCCCGTTTTACATGTTATAGCACATAATTTGATTAACGTCATTGCATCACCGCGTTATCCACATTTCCTCCGGAGTTTCATTCATTTCATTTGTTAATTTTGGTGTTAAATTTTTAATTTGTTGACTTTAACTGCAATTTGGCACTTTCACTTTCATTCAGGAATGTTTGATGCATGCCCCTGAGACAAATGAGATATTGAATGCTAGAATGAACTGCTGGAGGAGTGTTGTTTATGGAATTTGAAACCGCACGCCGAATGGAAAAAATAAAACTCTGCATTTCGCAATATGACACTATTTGGAGAATAGAATAGTGTCAAACAGCTGTGTGTATAGACTATCCTGTCGCAAAATGCGAAGAAAATCCTTCACGATGGTAATAGTTTGATTGCGGTGTTTTCATGTTTGTAGTGCACTTCAATAATGCGACTAAAATCGCATACTTAACATCTTAATTCAGTTTCTGTTTAGTTCAATTATGATCTTAATTGGATTAAATTAATCAAAAATCGCTGTTTGATTCTTAATCAGAGGATTGTCTTAATCGTATTAAAATCGGATTATTGGTGTTCAAGTAAACGTCATTTCAACTTCAAAAAATAATAGTAAAATAAAAAAAATCTGAGCATCAAGTGTTATTAGGGCCTGTCCCTCTTTTTAGCACGAAATGATTTTCCTATTAATTTTCCATCATAAAAAAATAAATAAAACCTCTGTTATATGCTGTATATTATTTTTATTTAAAACTCTGGGGAAAAAATTGGGAGACCACTTTTTAGTGCCACTTTTACTGAACTCATTGTAGACTGTAGACATTCCACCCAGCAAAAACTAATTTCAGGGGGAAAAAGTACCATTTGGAGCTTTTGGAAATATTTATAATATACACATATAAACATTCATTTAATATTTAACTGTTAATATAAACTGTTTATTATAACTTATTTTTAAACTAAAGTTATGTAATAGTTCATTTATTAGACTAAATTATTTTATCATCATTTTGTAATGTATTTTTAGACAAAGTTTCCATTAATTTGTAATATCTGACCTTTTCCAAGGTCTTACAGTATATGTAACGGCTAAACAAATACAAGGCCTTTTAAATGGTACTCATGTCTAACCATTGATACCAGCACATCTTGAACCAATAGAAAGTGTGGTGTAATAAAACGGTTTGAGTGCATATTCCTGACTATTAATCAGGTAATGACCAATGACCCCAACACATTTGCACTATAGAGGTACTTTACTGCACTATTTGTGTAATTTAAGGCTTATTATATAACACTACATGTGATTATACTCTCTCACTCCAGAGGTGCTTTTTTCTCTCTCTTGCCTCCATGGTTTCCAGGATATTGTATCTAATTTAGTTTGCTTTAAAGTTGCCAATTGGTTACTATGTCAGCCTGGTCAGAACTAATAGTCACACTTTATTGTGATTGTCCGGTTGTTGAATTTAAGTTACAGTACATTGCATCTACAGTACATGCCAACTAATTCTCCTTAGATTAAAAGTAGACTGTTAGGTTGGGGTTAGGGTTAGTGTAAGTTGACATGTACTTGCAAAGTTTCATATAGTCAGTTAAATATCTGTTGAAGGAGCAGTATTAACAGATATTATGCAGAGAGTCTACTAATACTCAAATGGACCATCAAGTGTTACCGAACTAATATGACACCTTTGCCAAGTTACTGCTTGAGATGTTTTACAATCTTCCAAAAACACAGGTTGAGCTGTTTATTATTGAGTTCTTAACATAAAATATCAAATGAAATCACATCTGTTTCCCAAAAGATAAAGACTGAAGCTCCCAAGTAGAGTTTGAATTTGCTGTGGACTGTGAAATCCTCATGTGTGAGGACTGAGAGCCGACTTCAGACAGGCTTAACCCTATAACTCCTCCAGCAGCTGGCCTGTAAACCCTGAGTAGACAGCTTTATTGTGGCACTCTGAAGGAATTGACAGCCCAGGACACAGCCCAAGCTTTTAAAAGAGAGAGATTATCCGTGTGGCAAGCGCTAGCTCTGCTAGCTTAGCACTGGCTGTGTCTTACCTCATGTTCTGTGATGAGTTTTTTTACCAGTGTGTTTTTTGCTGAGACTGTCTGTAAACTTAACAGATTTAGGTAGTCCGTCAGTCCGTCTGTCTATCTATCTATCTATCTATCTATCTATCTATCTATCTATCTATCTATCTATCTATCTATCTATCTATCTATCTATCTATCTATCTATCTATCTATCTATCTATCTATCTATCTATCTATCTATCTATCTATCTATCTATCTATCTATCTATCTCTATCTATCTCTGTCTATCTATCTACCCACCCTACTGAAAAAAAACAGCTTAAACCAGCCTAGGCTGGTTGGCTGATTTTAGCTGGTCGACCAGCCTAGTTTTAGAGGGGTTTTGGCCATTTCCAGATTCGTTTCCAGCCATTTTCAGCCTGGTCTTAGATAGTCAGGCTGGAAAATGACCAGCTAAAACCAGCTTGACCAGGATCCCAGCCAAAACCAGTTATGTCCAGCTTAAACCAGGCTGGTCAAGCTGTTTTTAGCTGTATTTAGTTGGTCATTTTCCAGCCTGACCAGCTAAGACCAGGCTGGAAATGGCTGGAAACCAGCCTGGAAATGGCCCAAACCCCTCTAAAACCAGACTGGTCAACCAGCTAAAACCAGCCAACCAGCCTAGGCTGGTTTAAGCTGGATCTTTCAGCAGGGCATCCAGCTATCTATCTATCCAACATCCATCCATCTATCAATCTGTCTATCTATCTATCCATCTCGCTATCTATCTCGATTTCTATCTATCCATCCATCCATACATCTATCCATCCGTCTGTCCGTCCGTCTTTTGGTCTGTCTGTCTATCTATCTGTCTGTCTGTCCGTCCATCCGTCCGTCTGTCCGTCCGTCCATCTGTCCGTCCGTCCGTCCGTCAATCCGTCTATCCATATATCTATCTACCATCCATCCATCCATTCATCCCTCCATCCATCCATCCATCCATCCATCCATCTGTCATGTTGTTCTAGCATTTATTATCATTCAGTCTGTCTACCTTTATATTTAAAACATGTTATTGTATTCCCATTGCTATTGTACCCTCAAACCTTATGCAATTTTTTTTTGTCATTAATTTATAATGAGCTCCTCCATTGTGGTGGTATTGAATGGATGTCAAACCTGTCAGATTATTTTTGATGCCAACATGTTATTTAACACCTTTAAAACAACAAATATAATGCATTTGACTTTCTTGTGTGCTTCCCTTTGTTGAAGTTTATTCTGTCATTGGCAGCAAGCCATTCACTCTCTAAAAAAAGCAGACAAGCAGGTTATATCCTCTGTTGACTCTCAGTTTGTGTGTGTGTGCGTGCGTGCGTGCGTGCGTGCATGTGTGTGTGTGTGTGTGCGTGTACCTTGTATTCCCTACATTGTGGGTAAAGAAATCCCCTAAAATATAGCAGTAACTGTAAATGTTGACCTTGTTGGGACATTTTTGGTCCACATGAGAAAGCGGCTCATAAATCACACAGAATGAATTATTTTTAAAATGTATAAATGCAGATTGTTTTCTGTGAGGGTTGGGCTTTGGTGGTAGAGGGATAGAATATACACTTTCATAGATTCTATGGGAAGTCTCCATGAAGATAACCATGAAGATGTGTGTGTTTGTGCGTGGTTCAGCACTTTATAAAGAGGGCATTTGGGAAACCCTTATAGATAAAAAAAACACTTAAAGCGTTAAAATTACTCATTAAAGTTCAATTACAGTCCTGAAGGCTTCTCTCATGTTAAAATACATGTGTCTCTACAGGTTAACCACCAGAGCTCAAGCAACAATGAGACCTATCAAGAGCGGCTGGCGAGATTAGAAGGGGACAAAGAGTCTCTGGTTCTCCAGGTGAGATATTTCACTCAGGCCTCTGAGGCATTTTAACTCATTATAGTCACAATGTCAACACAATGAGAAGACAACTAGCCAACATGCTTGTGAAACCTCACAGGGTCAAATCGGGGGACTGTAGTTTCTGTGTGAATGAAGGCCAGGGTGACCCAGCACAATGGGACGGTCGTAGATCACACAATAATGGGAGAGCCTGTGGAAAGGTTAGGGGGTTGGTGTTCTTTAACTTGTCACTCAGCCATGATTGTAGATTCCATAGTGGGAGTTTAGCCATTATTAGCTTGAACTTGTTCTTTTAGAATAGTATGTGTTTACTGTAAACTGGCAAGATTGTGTTTATTTAAGACAGATTATTCATCAGCTGACATTCAGCTTGAACAGTAAAAATGAGTTCAGATTGTGGATCTTTGAGAGGTAGACCAGATATCCTACTATTTGTCTATATGATATTTTTAGAAGATAAAAGAAATTTAAATGGTCCGAGTCCGAGTTGCTTTTGTAGTTTTGTGGTATCTATGGTAATTTAATTGTTTATAAGATGTTGCTAGGCTGTATAGGTCATTGCATGGACATTGCTAGGGGGCTTTAGTACACCACCTGACAAAAGTTGTGTCGCCTATCCAGGTTTTAGGAACAACAAATTCATCTTCAATGCCTCCTCCTTCATTTTACCCTAGACATGCTCAATAATGTTCATGTCTGGTGACTGGGCTGGCCAATCCTAGAGCACCTTCACCTACTTTTCTTTTAAGAACTTGCAGGACTCCCAGAGTTCATCAAGATTCTTTGGATTCATCTACAATGCCTCCTCCCTCATCTTACCCTAGACATGTTCAATAATGTTCTTGTCTGGTGACTGGGCTGGCCAATCCTAGAGCACCTTGACCTTCTTTGCTTTCAGGAACTTTGATGTGGAGTATGAGAAGGAGTTCTGTCCTGCTGAAGAATTGCCCTCTGCTGTGGTTTGTAATGCAATGGGCATTACAAAGGCCTTGATACCTCAGGCTGTTAATGTTGCCATCCACTCTGCATACTGAATGTAACCACAAACCATAATTTTTCCTTCACCATACTTGGCTGATTTCTTTGAGAATCTTGGGTCCATCTGGGTTCCAATAGGTCTTCTGCAGTATTTGTGAGGATTGGGATGCAGTTCAACAGATGATTCATCGGAAAAATCGACCTTCTGCTACTTTTCCAAATGATCCAAGTTATTATTTGTTGCTCTTACAACTGGGATCGCCGACAAGACTTTTTTCAGGTAGTGTACATTGCTAGGGAGTTTGCCAATGCATTTCATTATTGTATCTAGGACTTATAGATGGTTACACTGTTATTGTTGGTTCCTCTAGTGGTTGCTACTGTAGGAAAGTCTTAGTGATTTTTAGGGTTCCTATGGTTTCTAGGGTGCCTGGATGCTTGCTACGGTTTTGTTAGTGAGATAATAGGACTTCTAGTACATTGCTAGGGGTTTTGGATGCTTGCTGATGCATTTCCAGATGGTATCTATGTCTTCTAGATGGTTACAATAACATTTCTGGTATACTAGAGGGTGGCTAAGATGATGCTATGATATCTAGGTGCATCTGGGTTTATTTCTAGAGTACTTGTATGTTTTAGGATGTCTCTATGATTTTAGGAATGCCTGGATGGTCGCTATGGCTTCTATGTGATTGGTGGTGACAGCTCTGTCTTCTAGGTGATTGCTAAAGAATTCTGGTTTCTAGGGTGTTGCTAGGGTATTTTTGTGGTTGCTAAATTACTCTGGGTGGTTTAAAATTTATTCTTGACAGTTTCTAGGTTTCTGAGTGATTGTACTGGGATTGCTAGATGGTAGCTAGGACTTATAGATTGTTAACATAGATATTTGCATTAGATGTCACCTACGCTATTGTTGTCTATTGGAAAGAATGCGTCAATAGAGCCGCCATTTTAGTACAGGGTAGCGCTCCTTTGAAATGAATGTGGGACCAAGGTCCAGTGGAGGACTAGCCATCCAGAGCCAGAGATATATACACATCTATACATATATCTATGATCGGGAGTTTTACTGGTGGTCAGTATGCAAATATTTTTGAAATTATGAAAATTATAATTTAACATAACGTTTCTACATCAATAGATAAGTGACCACGCGGGTATTGCCGACACATAGCATGTGTTTGTGTGCATGGAAATGTATTACCCTCCCTCCCTGTTAAATTTTATCTAATCCATATCCTGAAACACACCCCCACTCCTGCTTTCACTTCTCATTCTAACGGAGGGAGCGATTCATTTGTGAATCAATCCTCGTTATGAACGACTCATTCACTTAGCCGACAGTAATACACGTTTATAGTACCGCAGCGTCTTATTGTCATGTTTCATTTACATTGTTTACTAATTTTATTCAACAAAACTAGCATATAACCGTAGTGTTTAGTGCGCTACTTTGCCTAATGGTCAGTGCAGTAAGAAACTGTATTATCATCAATACTTGTTTTGCACAAACGTTCGTGACATACAAAAACGGAAAAAAATAAATCTTATCTATGAAATGTTCTGCCTTTATGCTTTGTTTTCTTTGTTTCCTCGTTACTACACCTGTACACAGCGCTAAAGTCCACCATCTTCACATTGGCTTTGCGGTTGACTAGTGTTGTTGTCACCTTGGAATTGTAAGGTTTCTACTGCGTTCTGAATGATTTTGAGATATTGAGTTCAAAGTTTTTGCATTCCATAGCAAACAGTGTGTGGGTAACATTTGTTTTTTAAATAAAAAGTCTTAAAATGTAAACAACTTTTTAAAAAAAACATCCCATAATGTAAATAAGTTGCCATTTAATAAGATTATCTCAATAACTCAATTTTGACAAAAATGTAAGATGGAACCTTAGAATTCTAAGGTGACGATGTGTCCTGGAGCACTGTACGAATGTGGCGGCGCTATTGATGCATGCTGCAATATCTAGTGTATTTATCTATGGATGGTTACTGCTGTTTCTTGTGGTATAGATGATCACTAGGATCTTGCTGTGTTGTCTAGGTCCATGCTAGGTTTGTTTCAGGGTATTTTTAGGGTATTTTATATGGTTTTAGGACGTCTCTAGGGGATGGGTGCTAGAGCTTTACTTTCATATAGTATTTATATGGTTTCTAATGTGTTCCTTGACAGTCTGTTGTGGTTAAATATGGTGGTGACGGTTTTGTATTCTAGGTAATTGCTAAGGAATTCTAAATGGTTTTGAGGGTGTTGCTACTAGGGTATCTGGGTGGTTTCTAGCGTATCACTGAGGGATTCTAGGGCTTCTATTTGGTTACTAAGGTATTCTAGGTGGCTTCTATTGTGGTACTAGGGTTTCTGGGTGGTTGCTATGGCATTACTAGATGGCATCCAGAATTTTTAGGTCAGGAGCATCAAACTCAAGGCCCACGGGTCAAATCTGACCTGCCATAACATTTCATTTAGCCTGCGAGAGCAGGGCAGCACAAATGATGTAGAATGCTTGACACGTTTGCCGCGACCATGCCGGTTTCACTTCAATCGCATGTTCAAGATATTCAACTCAAGTGGAAACATCCACTAATAAATCTAGAGCGAGTGACGTGGTGCTTTGTGTTAAGTGCAACCTAACTATTTAAATAAAGTCCAAGCTGCTTTATGTCATATACTGACCTAAACTACATTTCCCATGATGCATGTTTGTTTTGCAACTAAGCTCAAAATGATTTGTTCCATAGTTCAGCTTTTCTCAAATATGACCCATTAAAAGGATTCAAGTTAAATTCATGTCTACCCAGTGTAATCAACCGGACAAATATTGTAAGTGTGATTGCTTATAAATTTTGCTTCAAACTTCAAGCTTCAAGGATAAAATAAATCAACCTTCCTGCTCATTAAATAAAGATACTTATGAGAAAAAAAGTCTCTTCACCTTTAAGAAGTTAGGTTGTTTAACTCTGCAACAAGTGTCAAAAGTTGCCCTTGTACACAAGCCCTTCCCTCTTGCTCTGCGATTGGTGGATTTCCTTGCTCTCTGAAACACTGATGAACACGATTGGCTCCAAATGCCCTCAAGGTGTTGTTCTTCTCCTTTTACCTGTCCTGCTGGTTGGCAGTCCTTCAGTTGCTGCTGAACAAAAGGACACTTTCAAAACAATAGAAGCTCAAGCAGCCCCACATGTTAGCATGGAAGTGTGTCAAGGCTAAAGAATGGCCGTTTTGAACCCAAAATCACACAATCGAAGGCTCGCATTCCTCTGCCGTTTAGACTTTGGAGCCGTGCGTGTGTTGCAATCCTCATACCTGTAGGAGGAAGCGACGTAAGGAAAACTTCAGCCGGGTTTCACATTAGCCTTGTTGTGTTTCAGGTGAGTGTCCTCACTGACCAGGTTGAAGCTCAAGGAGAAAAAATCCGAGATCTGGAAAGCTCCCTGGAAGAACATCATCACAAACTCATTTCTACTGAGGAAATGCTCCAGCAGGTAAGATATCCTGTGCTTTTATTTGGAGTTTTTTGGGGGAAGTTTAAAATGATTGAAGCTTTTACCTGTCGGTTTCGTCTGACTGACTGTTTCAAAACACTGTTTAGTTGTGGAAACCTGAGCAATTTGGGGTCTTTCAGGAGTTTCGGTCGTAATTATGTTGACCTGACTCAGATTAACTGCTGAGATTGCTGCATTTTTTGTGTATATTTGATTTATGAATGTGGTTTTGCTCAGTCCTGGTGTAATTATACGTTCAGTCTTTCGTAAGTGTGTCTCTGAGGAGGTAGTTGTTTGTTTGTGTGAATGTAGCGTGTGATAAATTTGCATGTTTTTGTGGAGTTTGCTGTTTGGCTAACTGGTTTAAACCATTTAGTTGTTGTGTTTGCTGGCAGCTGTTCCTTTGATTTGCATAGTATCATTTACAAAGTACTGGTTTTGGAAACCAAACTGTTCCTTTAGCATTTCCAAGTGGAGCAACAGAAATAAATCATTATTTCTGGGTTTCATTTTATTTTTGTTGTTGTTTAAACTGTCAGATTAAAAAAAAACTCAAACTCATTCATACCGATTTGTATCATTGACACAATGTTTACAAAAGGTTAAATGATTAATATGTGACGTTTCTTTGCACTCTAGCCACACTTTTCCATCTTCATCTGTCATTCATTAATTTATGAATAAACGAGCATAAATCATTTGTATTCTATCAGCGCCTTTTCTATTAATTTGTTACTATTTTGATTAAAAACAAAGAAATTGGAATCAATTTAAAATTTATTTATATTGCTATTAAAATTAAATCATTAATAGTTTTTAAATGATTTAATCTGATCGTATAATTGGTATGCCATGCCAAACTAATTTAGTGTTATTTTACTGAGCCGTTTTCTCTTGGATCATGATCAGGATTTAGTAAGAGGATTTTTTTCACCAACAATCATATCATGATGGAATGCCAGAGATGTTGAGATAATGAGAGCCCTCATGTTTTCCTTGCTTGATGGGGCAAGTAAAGCCACAGCTTAGACATGGCAGTTTTTTCAAATATCATTGTTTGTTGTTCGGCTCTTGGTTCAAATTGAAGTTAAGATACACAGTATTGCTAATGTCCCAACAAAATGTTTAGAGATTTAGATCGTGATTATGGATACTTAAAGGCAAGATTAAAAAAAAAATGTTTGTGAGAGAAATTCAATCAGTTGTGACATTATTGTATATTATATTTTGTTTTATTAATTGGTATTAGTTTTATTAAAACAATTGAAATAAAACTTTAATTTACTAAAATGTTTTTTTTAAATGGCTAAATTATAAAATTATACAGTTAAAAATATATATATTTAAAATATTTACTCAACACTGTAAAATGTATAATTTGTATTTATATTTTTAAATTATTATTATTATTTAAAGTAGGCAATGCCATTTCAACTGATCAATAATTTCCAACCTCTAAAATATTTTATTAGGTGGAAATGGAGTCTTTTAAAGTGTCATTTCTGTTAATTTACTCACCCTCAGGTTAGTTTGGCCATTTTATGAGTCAGTGGACGAAAAAAAAAGAAATCTGATTCACATTGTGGCTATACTGTACAGTATCTGTGCTTTCTGATGATTGGAACGACATGGAACTTTTTGATTTCTGATTCAGAAACTAAAAAGAGGAAGTCAGGTGGTGAAAGAGGAAGCTATGTTGCAGCTTTTGAAATCTTCAGTTGTGTGTTTAAGGGTAATTCTGGGTAAAGTATGAGCCAGATAAAATTTGCTGACCTTACTTTCATTGGAAACTTGCTGCATTTTCAAAACGAGTTCATAAACAAACATGCAAATTGCAGAAGTTGTTTGCATGACACCATATATTGTACATGGTTTTGGTTTCTGCATAAAAATAAGTTTATAAAAATGATAGCATATTAAATGCAAATAATATATAAAAAATCTATTTTAATGTTTTAAATGACTTGTGAAAATGTGAAATATAGGTGAAATAATGTTCCATGGTTGTTCAGTGTAGCATATTTGTGTAAAATGGAATGACATACTGATTCTGACTTGTACTTATTAAATATATAAAATGTGCGATGCAGCACTTTTTTTTAATGATTTTTATGGAACCCGATATAAAAACAAATCACAAACAAACCACAAAGTCCTGACTTTGACATCAATGTGAACAACATCTTGTCTTTCCTCTAGCCAAAACTTTAAAATGACGATACATAAGGCGCATCCCAAATCACAAACTTAGCAACTTTTTTACGCCATTTTATAGTGTAAATAGTATAAGTAGTGCATTCACACTGAAATATTCTTTTCATTTCAAAAAGAATAAGTGCACTTATTCAACCATTAAAAAGAAGTGTGGAATATTGAACACTTCAACGGCCACAGCTTTGCTCACTTAGAGGAAGGGGCAGAGCTTTCGGATACTAATGTTGGATTACTTTATTTATTTTAGATTGTGAAAGCAGTATTCTCCTAGGAGAGTGACTATACCACTTCACGATGGTGAATGCGGTTATATTCATGGCTTGTTTTTTTTTTTTTGTAGTTTGGTCATTTATTTTACTAATTTGGCAACCGCCTAATCAAATCATCTGGAAAACGGTTATTTTCTTACCTTTTCGATCGTGTGACTTAATATTACAGCCCTTCACACAACAAGAACGTAACACTGTATTTACTCTACAAAAGACGCTAAAACCTTATAACAGCTAATGTTTTCTCGGATACCCAAAAATGGCAGCTAGACCCATAATGCAACGTGGCGTTTATGAGAGTGACATCACCTGACAGACAGATTTCCGCTTAAACATTAGTGTTTCATTTGGGACAACACTATAATCATATACCATGCTGTTGAGTGTGTAAGTGCAGAAGTACATAGTGCAGAAGTGTATAGTGTGCCACTTTGGACGCAACTATAAAAAATAAATATTTATCAGCTGATGGCAATATATTGAACTCTAGAAGGCATACAGCCGCAGATACATCAGTCACAATAATATTGCATCATTTTTCTGACACTGTACAACAATGATTCGAATTTTAACATGGTTGTAAGGGGTGCGTTTAGGGTTAGGGTAGGGGTAGATGTTAAAAAAATACAATTAATGAATCATTTATTAAATAATTCTTGTTTAATTTTGGCAGCAGCTGTATCGCATTTAGCTACAACCCAACATATTGTGATAAGTGCTTATGCTAAGTTTCGTTATATGTTCGTATATCATGAAATCTCTCAAATGAGTTAAACTCAGTGTTTTTATTACTTATTAGCAAAGTATACATATTTAAAACAATAATTAATGCATATTTAAGGCTGTATTGTAATCTTTAAATAATATTATATTATGTTATGAGATGATTTTTGTTTTAAATATGGCTTAATATAATTATTGTTACAATGAATGACTAACAGAAAGCACAAATGACAGTTTTTTTTTGTCTCAAAAGTGTACAACCTATACGTCAATGAACCACAGCATTGGAAACAATCATAGTATTGCCACAACACATTGTCATGAAGGTCATTATGCGCACAAACCTATTTAGTCACTATTTGGCCCTGCTGAATTTAGCCCATAGTGTCAGGAATGCTGAGAAACCACGTTTCCCTCTTTTGGCCCTCCTGTCTTTCTCACATACAGGCACCAGATAGGCTGAGGAAGTAAAAATAGGATTCATTGCTTGAGTATATTTAGCGGCGCTAACGTTACTGTGAGATCTTGGCTAGCAAATCCATGGCTGTATGCGCTGTATGATTGTCACCGTGTACAGTACAAGCGCGAGGGTGTGTTTGTGTGTCGCCATGTGTTTGCTAACATGCGCTCTCGTGATTTAGGAGCTCTTCAGTCGAACTTCACTGGAGACTCAGAAACTGGAACTGATGGATGAAGTTTCCTATCTGAAACTCAAGCTGGTCGGCATGGAGGAGGAACACAACCACGTTGATGAAGAGGACAAACATCATAAAGCAGAGGTACTGTTTCAGGCTGGCAGATCATCGCGTAGGGCAGTGGGTTCATCCAGTGATGCTTCAGTAATGTTGTGTTATTGTATTTGTTTTAATGATAACGGTTTATTCTGATGGCTTGTTGACTCCATCTGTTTTAAGATTTAATTTCTAATACTGTTTTTTACATTGATTGTTGATGAGAAATTTGGTGGACTGTTTGACGTTATTTGTGCCTGTCTGTGTCTTTGTTGTCCACCTGTTGGCTCAAGTTCAATTAAAGCCACAGATAGAAAACAGCCATGCCAGTATATGTGTAGTTTAATACATTTAGGCATATATTAATATAGAAAAGTGTGTTTTTTCAATGGATAAGAAGAATAGCACTACATTGTAGCCATGTTGAGTACCATCTTGAAATACAAGATCAGTAAATCTGCTCAATGTTTTGAGTTGATATTTGATCTGATGTTTCCATATGGTGCATAGAAACATAACTGGTGAGAAGGGAAGTCATGGTGGCATGTTTATTTTGTGGTGTGTTTATGTAGATCCTGTCCATTTATCGCCTCTAACACCTAATTAGTTATCAGATTCCCAGTGTAACACACCAAGTAGAACCAACAGACTAAACAGAGACTCAGACAAATACTATAAAACTTTAAAGCTGCATCTGTCCTGAGCTTTGTTTTTCTTAAACAGACTGAATCTCTGTGTTGCTGTCTAAAAGTTGAAAGGTTGCTTTTATTTTAAGCCATTTCCCAAACAACCAAGTGGACAGGTTTCCCACAGCTGAAAATATCAGGAAATTTTACTATTGCAGTCTATGAAATTAACATAAATAAATGGAAGCTTGAAATATTCATATAAATATGCATTTGTGTGGCGTCCTTGGCTCATAATAATAATCTGGCTTAATAATCTAATAATCGCTGGCCTTTAGAGACAGTTATAATATTAAATAATCATTTATAGTATTTGCCATGTTTTAGATAGTTATACCAAGGACCAGTGCTTGATTTGTAAATGAATAATTTCCGGAACAAAACTAGGAAATAAAAGTTACTGTGACCAACGTACATCACACAATTAAATATTTTCTTGGAACGTGACATTACTAGGCGGATGTAGCAAACAAACTTGTAGCTACAAACATAAATTGTATGAAACATCACTATTCAGTTTACTAACACCACTGACAGTCAGTTCACTTCACTAACATGTGCCAAGCGAAAATGACTCACTCAGTCCAGTCTTCAAGAAGAGCCCACAGTTACCTCTTCCGTCTTGCTTTCTGGCTGACTTGAGATCGCTTTGCTTCTGTCTCATGCTATCCTGATCAAGGGGCGCAGTTTCATGTTCTCTTGATCGGGCTCATTATTAAATTTACTCATGGTTAAAAAAAAAAATGTATGTGTATATATATGATTATTAAGTTGAAGTCAGAATTATCAGCCCCCCTGAATTATTAGCCCCCTTTATATTTTTTTCCCAATTTCTGTTTAACGGAGAGAATATATTTTTCAACACATTTCTAAACATAATAGTTTTAATAACTCATTTCTAATAACTCATTTATTTTATCTTTGCCATGATGACAGTAAATAATATTTGACTACATATTTTTCAAGACACTTCTGTACAGCTTAAAGTGACATTTAAAGGCTTAACTAGGTTAATAAGGTTAACTAGGCAGGTTAGGGTAATTAGGCAAGTTTTTGTATAACGATGGTTTCTTCTGTAGACTATTGAAAAAAAATATATATATATATAACTATACAGGGTTATAACTTAACAGGGTTTTATAAAAAATTAAAAACTGCTTCTATTCTAGCCGAAATAAAACAAATAAGACTTTTTCTGAAGAAAAAATATTATCAGACATAGTGTGAATTTCCTTGCTCTGTCAAACATAATTTGGGAAATATTTAAAAAAGTAAAAAAAAAATATTCAAATGGGGACTAATAATTCTGACTTCAACTGTATATGCTTGACTGCCTCTGGCATTTTGAAAATATATTTATATTATTTAGGTAGGCCACCATGGCGTTATTTATTTTCGCTGCTCACTGTGCATGAAACGATAATCACCAACCAATAAGAGTGATTGTAAGCGTAAGAAAGCTGATTGGTCGAAAGTGACTACCTTTATATCAACACAGCTTTGCTTGCTGTTTTTCTCTCGGACTTATTCAGATTCTCTCTCTCTCTCTCTCTCTCTCTCTCTCTCTCTCTCTCTCTCTCTCTCTCTCTCTCTCTCTCTCTCTCTCTCTCTCACACACACACACATGCAGGTATTCACCACGCAAAAGTTAATGCTGGATCAATTAAAATAAATAGCGGAACACAAAACCCGAATATTTTCCGGAACAGGATCCATCAAGATCCAGCTCAAATTAAGCACTGCCAAGGACTCAAGGAGAGAAAAATGGGAGCATTTCTTTTTTCATCCATACATATTTTTAAACACTTGATGTAAAAAGAAATCTGCCAGAAGTCTTTTATTATGCAAGAAAAACAAGCTACAGCAGTTTCCCCAGTTATAACAACATCCATTTAATTACTAAAGGTTATCTCAGTGTTTTAGAAATGTTTGCATACCGACAATGGCTGAACTATACCTGTTCACACATGTCTGACTTAAAACACTGCCTTATACATGCCAGACCAGTAGGTGGCAATGTCACTGTGCAAAGAAACACTACATGTGCGCTCACACAGTACAGTTTGCTAAAGTTGTGCTATTGATATTGGTTGTGAAGTTTAATATTGATTGTGAAGTACATCTTGCTCATGTAAGTTTATGGACGTGCTTATGTATGCATTTGTGTCAGTTTTCTCAGAATAGCATTTTGGAAGTTTATTATTTTCAAAAACATTCAAATGTTCATTTTCAGGCCCCCCAAGTGAAATCAATGAACAAAATCTTTAAAAAAAAAAATCTAAATCACATAGTCGTGTAAATGTTGCAGATTTTAATGGAAATGTTTCTAACCCTATGTCTCCATCATTTGTTTCATCTTGGCTATCACACAAACTCAGCCTCTCCCCTCTGACAGTGTGCTTGCAGAAACATGATTTACAGATATGTGTACACACACACAGACAATTACACATGGGTTCTCAAAAGCCATGTCTCTCAAATGCTCCCAGTGCCAAAAAGGCAATGTGCTGATAAGGGAAGATGCTAATCGACAGAGACACAAAAGCATGCGGTGAGCCTAAATGGGAGACGGTGACAGGCAGTTTGATGAACGTGAAATGACAGACGCCAGAAGTGCTCAGTGCTTGTCGCACACAACATGCACACGGTTTTTAACACGTATTTGCAATGGGTGTCATTCACCATTTCAACCCGAGCAAAAAGCGAACTGCACAAATCTCTTATTACAAGTATGTGCTTCAAATTGTGACCTTCAATGTTGTAGTTTTTAGGTGTACAGACTCTTCTAAGTCATTCTTTCCTACATCTAAATAGTAGGATCGCCGCACACTTTTGGTGCAGGATGGTTCTCCTTGCATTTGTTACATCAACAAACACTGGCCTCAAGGGTGACAGCTGCAAGGCTCCATTCAACGAGACGGAATGGCAGAAATTCACTTTGAACATACCACAGGCGCAAACACTTTCACCACAGAGATCTCCCCCACTAACAAACCTTTAGCATAGAGCTAAATATAACCGACGGACGTGTGCCTTATCATCAGCCTTCACATCAACAGGGAATATCATATGAAACTTCCTCTGGCTGACAGCCTTTGCATTTCTGTCAGTATAGCCAAGATTAGCCTGACTAATCATTCACTTGTTCACAAGTGAAAAACAAACCCAACATTAACATACTCATTGCTAAAGTTTGATCTGTGCTTATATTGTCATGCATATCAGGTTTGATTAAGTATTACAGATTAGCTCTCCATCTGAACCCAACGTTTATTTGAATTACAAGCTTTCCTATTTTATCCTTTTGAAATGTAGTATCTTGGTCACCAGAAAAGCTTGGCCTCTTATAGACCCTTCTTTAAATTGCAAACTAGGTCAGTAACTTATTTACTCTGTCAACAAGTGGGTTATAAAGCAGGTCCCTAAACCATATTCACCAAGTGGACAGAAGGGCATTATTTCAAACAAAAAGCACATTTAATGCTGACAACATGGCACGCTGTTTGTTCAGAGATGAGTGTTTTTAAAGTAAGAGTTTGAGAAGGTTCCATGAGTCCCCATAGAGTCCATGGGGCCTAAAGATGAAGATAATTGAACTTGGAAATATTTCTCTGGAGTGGACATGTGATCTAATAGCTAATAAAGAAAGGTCAAAATAAATATCCCCATTCAAAGAAACAGATTAATCATGAGACCATCTACAGTATGTCTATTCATAATTGTGTTTCCAAATCTGATCAACATTTTCCTTTTTTTTTTCTGGCTTTCTTGTTTTTGCTCTCAGAGCGTGGTTAATCTAATTAGTGAACTACAGGAGCAGATGTGTAAATTCCAGGAGGAAATCAGCAATCGCATTCAGGAGCAGCGGGCCCTCGAGAGCCTTGGGGACAGTGGCACACGTGAGGCTCTTGACCAGAGCCCCGATGTGGGTCTTGGTGCCTCGGATGCTGAGGAATGCAGCTGCCGCTGTAGAAACGGAGGAGAGAATGTAGGCAGATCCTCATTACGTGGTGGACTCACATCAAGACCCCCTCTGTATCTCTTTGCTCTACCCTAAAACATAACCATTCCCTATCCCACTTTTGGACACTCCAACAGGAATTGCTACTAACTGCCTTTTCCTACAGTGAATCCAGTGTGTCTGTGGGCTCCACTGTGGGATTCTCACTGTGGGTGTTTGCAGTGTGTTCTGATGACAGAATGTCCTAATTTACTTTGGGTGTAAACCTGCATGATTGAAGTTCACTAACACTAATGGTTGCTGAGTAGTTCCGGAGATCTTCCAGAATGGTTGTGGGCTTAGTGGTGACCCTTATTAGATGCTTGCTCTTTGATTAATTCTTTCAGTTTTTTGAGGAGCCAAGGTATTTTTTTAAGTAAAGCTTTTCCCAGGAATCTACAGAGCTTTCAGCTTAACTGCACTGTGTGTGGGTCTCATTGTTCAGTCCAAAGCTTTTCTCCTGAATTTCCTCATATTGATCCAATTGATCTAGCAGAGCCCCTAAAGTGAAATTTGTGGGGGAGAAAGATCCTGGAACTTTCGAGTGTGGACTACAAAAAATTAGCAAATGCACAAGAAAGTCTAAGCTATTTTTTTTCTGCAAAATCAATTTAGGGGCTTCGTACCTTACAAAGAAGAATTTTATGTTTATGGTGCTTATGAAAGAGCTGTTGCCATAAAAAAAGTGTCAAATTTGCCACTGAAAGGTAGCATGTAATTGTTTTTCTTGTTTCTGTTTATTCATCAGGCTTTGCTACAAGAGCTTCGCCTTCTTAAAAACAAAGTTGAAGAACTAGAAGGGGAGAAATCTCAATATGAGAGGAAGCTCAAAGCCACAAAGGTAATGTATATTTCATCTGGACTTTACCTCCCACATCAGCATTACTAACAGTCTCTTTAGCCATATTGATTTGCTCAGATGGAAACTCTTGTCTTAGCAACTTCTTCTTTTTGATCCTGTATGTTTTTTATACATACTAATCAGACTCTTTATTCAATTGTTCCTTGCACTCTCATAAATTACTTCAAGCTTTCAGCATAACAAACGACCCTCTGGCTTTCTCTTCCTCCAGCTTTCTATCACCTATTCCCTCCATGTCTGTTACCAGTCGCTCATGACTAAGCTTTCTACTCTGAAGCTCACGGTCGAGCACACTCAGGTAGAACGACAGCACTGGGAGGAGCGCTGTCGGACAGCTCAGGTGCTTATCCTCGCTCCCCGTCCTTATCCCTTGTCCTCCTCCCTGAGCAGTGTGACACAACGGAGAGGGCATTATTGGCCTCATCTCAAAATGGCACCTTCAGTCCTTAAATTTTCCTACAAATCCATAGTTTCAGGATATAATTTTGACCATTCCTCAAGGTCTATCAGTTCATAAAATAGAACATCTTCATCCTGTGAATATCCAAAAATGAAGGACATCTAACACAAGCTTGAATGAGGAGTGCCCTTTTGGACTGGGTCAATTTCATAACACTTAACCCTCCCCTAAAGAATGTTTTCAAATTAGTTTTTTCGTTGTTCCCTGAAAATGCCCACTTCTTTGGTTGTCCTTGTGCCACTTGATCCCGGTTCCATCTAGATTTTAGTCAAGCTTGTCTATTCTCGGCCACCATTCTATGAATTTAGCTTCACTCCAAATAAACACCTTTAGGATGACTAAACTTTCAGACAGATGCGTTGGAGCTAAACTTTTATGCGGGTGGCCCTCTGGGATAAAGGATGCCCCGGTTTTATGAAGTTGTTTGCCCTTGGTCAGTTGTTTACATGCACTAGTCTTGCAGTTTCAAGATCCATAGTTCTTGATGCTGACTTGTTTAGATGGCTCGAGAGAATGATAGAGCTCCATATGGTCCATCAGCAGCAATCCTTTGAATTAAGCCATGTGTGATGGTTTCTACTAAAGATTATTCATCTGCCTTATGCCTCTTGAAACGTGCATATGTAGGTTTGATTTATTTTTGGTATGCTCGAATTCATTCTTTAGGCAGATTGTCAGGCTGTTCTTCTTGGGAATAAGTGTAGATCATTTCAACATTGGAATGTAAGTGGATTCATACACCATATCTGTACAAACAGTGCATTCTTACTGTAGACATTTTGTAGATTCTTTCCCTAGTTTGGTCATGCTTACTGTCCACGCAACCTGTTTTCATGTTTGCCTAAGCAACAGTAAGGACAGGACGCTTTCTTTCTGTAAATCATAGGTCTCAAACTTAATTCCTGGAGGGCCACAACTCTGCACAGCTTTGCTCCAACCCTGATCAAATGCAGATGATCCAACTAATGAAGGTGTTCATGAGTCTTACAAACACCTCCATTTTTGGATCAGCTGTGTTTGATAGGGTTGGAGCTGCAGCCCTCCAGGAATTGAGTTTGAGACCTATGCTATAGATGTTCTGTAGATGCTTTCCCTAGTTTAGTCATGCTTGCCAGCTACAGTCCTTCCAACCTGTTTTCATGTTTGCCTAAACAACAGTTAGGATAAGATGGTTTAGGTTGGGATGCTTTTGGTAGAATTTATTGTTCGAACCTCCAAGCTTGTGGACCCTATGCATTTTGTTTCCCTTTTCTCCCTCACTTATGATGCTCTTGAATCAGGTTGAATTGATAATCTAGATTACATAAGCTAGAAATCTTAAAGTTGTGTTACCATTTTTGGATGCTCCATCAGATTAGTATCAATATGTTACATGGAAAAACAAAGAAATGTGTGTAGTTGCACAACTTTTGTTCTCTTCTAGACGATTTAGTATGTGTTATGTACTGTATAAGTACCATTTATCACCGCTAAAATGGTGTAGGACGTTTTAACCTGTATTCAACCCTGTTGTGAATGTAACTTTTGTGTTGTCAGCTTTTTATGTTCTCCCTTAAAGTGTCAATGTGATCAAGTCCATTTTGAAGATCCTCTGTGATCTTATGTAAAATGTGGCCTTGATGTCTTCTTTCTTATGTAAATATTGTAAAAATCCTGATTGACGCTGTTTTTACCTTTCCTGAAACGTGATAATCGGCTAAAGTATATATTTTTTCTTTTTAGACTGAGATTGCCAAACTCCAACAGCTGCTTGCTACGAAAGATGCAGAAATCGAGTGTCTACAAAATCAGCTTCTGTCCCGGGGAACCATCAACAATGACATTACAGAGAGAGGTACCTCTATAAGAAGATTAAATGCTAATGGTTGTTGAAGTACTACAACATATTACTCAGCCCTTCGCACAGAATAATTTAGCATTACATTAATAAATGGCACTTTCCACTTGTAGGACCTGAAATCTAGAAAAAATTAAGTAATGTTTCAAAAAACCTGCCTGCGAAGTAAAAGACAATGCTGATCGCTAATGTTTTGTTTCTATGTTAGCAACTTTAGGACAGTTCATAACTCTGATTAGTGTGATATTTAGTAGTTTTCAGTGAAAATGCATTAAATGAACACCAAAATAAAATCAGTAGAACTCTTAGCCTATAGAAAAGTTTTGTTTTCGTAAGCAAGAATTGGTTATAGGATTGTTAATTAACCACATCAAGCTTGCTAGCTAGCTTCTTAGCTTGTCTGAGAACAAATATTAATTCGTTATAGATTAATTTATTAAGTTATGACAGACTAATACACTAATAAAGATGTAGAATGAGAGCTACTTGTGCTTAGCTGCTAGTTTTCTTTTAATTAAGAGTCCCTTGCACCTTCAAAATAGTAGTCTCTCTTCAGACTTATAAGCCAAACTGAAAAAAGTCTAATATATAGGTCGATCACTAGTAATAAGTGTGAATGACCTAAATATAAATTGTATCTAATGTATATTTAAACTCTACTGCTTTAAAAAACAAGTGCTACACCATATATGTTCATGGAAAGTACCAAATGCTAGCTGCATGGGAGTGATGGTGTGTGCAGGAAATGTTTTTTTTGTGTGTGTGTGTGTGTTGAAATTACTAACATGTGGCTCTTTTTGGTAATCGCTGTTCTCCGCCGCTCCCTGTTGTAGAGGAAGTGTATAAGAGAAAGCTGAGAGACAAACGTAAGCGCACATTTCAACATCTCAGGTTCTCCCATGCTGAACCTCAGCTTGATTCAACTGCCCTCAGTGTCTCTCTGTCAGTCTGGCTAATGTACACTGGCATGCTGTCAGGCCTGTCGCTCCCTTCGCCTCAGTGGATACCTGTGTGTGCGTGTGTGTAGAAGGGGTGTTAAGCGGCTGATTTGTGCTTGTTGTCACACCCTGCAGCCACTCATTGCTTTCGTATGAGCTAAAACTCATTCTTTACTATTAATATAAGGCCATATTAATAGAGAATTTTGAGAATAGAGGTTATTTGTGTTGCTGGATCAGTTAATCTCATAATGTAGACCTTATTAGCGGCTTATCGAGTCATTACAGTGTGTGGAAAGGTTTTAATTGTTTTGTATATTTCATGATTAATATATTGCATAATGCATCAAATAAGTGTGTAAAGTGTGTCAAAATAAAGTAAATAATCTTGTTTTTATTACAATGACTATATATTGAACTGATTGTATTTGTTCGTTTTATGTGGGATGTTTAATATAAAGCATACACTCACTGGCCACTTTATTAGGTAAACCTGTCCAACTGCTCGTTAACGCAAATTTCTAATCAGCCAATCACATGGCAGCAACTCAATGCATGTAGACATGGTCAAGACGATCTGCTGTTATTCAAACAGAGCATCAGAATGCGTAAAAAAGATGATTTAAGTGACTTTGAACGTGGCATGGTTGTTGGTGCCAGACAGGCTGATCTGAGTATTTCAGAAACTGCTGATCTACTGGGATTTTCACGCACAACCATCTTTAGGGTTTACAGAAAATGGTCCGTAAAAGAGAACATTTCCAGTGAGCGGCAGTTCCATGTGCACACATGCCTTGTTGATGCCAGAGGTCAGAGGAGAATGGTCAGACTGGTTCAGGCTGATAGAAATGCAACAGTAACTCAAATAAATCCACTTGTTACAACCGAGGTATGCAGAAGAGCATCTCTGAATGCACAACACGTCCAACCTTGAGGAAACTGAGGCTACAATTCGCACAGGCTCACCAAAATTGGACAATAGAAGATTGGAGAGATGTTGCCTGGTTTGATGAGTCTTGATTTCTGCTTGGCATTAACAACATAAAAAGCATGGATCCATCCAGCATCCAGCATTGTATTGACAGTTCAGGCTGGTAGTGGTGGTGTAAGGATATTTTATTGGCACACTTTGGGCCCATTAGTACCAATTGAGCATTGTGTTTATGCCACAGCCTACCTGAGTATTGTTGCTGACCATGTCCATGCCTTGATGACCACAGTGTAGATGGCTACTTTCAGCAGGATAACGCACCGTGTCATAAAGCGCAAATCATCTCAGACTGATTTCTTGAACATGACAATGAGTTCACTGTACTCAAATGGCCTTTACAGTCACCAGATCTCAATCCAATAGAGCACCTTTGGGATGTGGTGGAACGAGAGATTCGCATCATGGACGTGCAGCTGGCAAATCTGCAGCAACTGCGTGATGCTATCGTGTCAATATGGACCAAAATCTCTAAGGAATATTTCCAGTACCTTGTTGAATCTATGCCTCGAAGGATTAACGCAGGTCTTGTAGGCAAAAGGGGGTCCAACCCGGTATTAGTAAGGTGTACCTAATAAAGTGGCCGGTAAGTGTAATTAGACAATATAAATAAAAGTATTAAAGTACTGTATTTATATTACATTGTATTATGTTAGGTTAAATGTAATGCATAATCATTTACAAATCTTATACGATAGAGCACTGTACATACAATTAAATTCTTACAGTAGAATCTATTTGCAAATAAATGAATAGGAACAATTATTACATGTAATATAAGGTTTCTCTCTTGAAAATACTTGGTCATATTAGTTTAAAGAGATTAAACAGTTTTTTGGTAGCTTTATATATGGTCATTTATGGTCAAGGTTGATGAGTTTTAGGCTGTTGAGCATCATGTCACTTACAGAATCAACTCGTTCAAGCATGATGTTCTGCTATAAAGTCTAAATCACAGCTTGCCTGTAAAGCATGTGTCGACCTGGACAAGCATGTGCACTAGAGTGTTTCTCCTGTCATCTGAACTAATTCTCCTGGCAAACCTTCAGAAAGACCAGCATGTCTTTCTTGGCTTTTCTAAACTGCCATTGACCAAAATGGCTGATTTATCTCCAGGAATACTAGTTTACTGCATAATTTCTAATATTTCTGTGTGTTGTAAATGTAATGTATTATTGAAACTTGTGAATATAACTGCTATAGATTTAGCTTACACTTATTTTATACATAGATTTTTATTTATCAGCATTTTTAAGAATCTGGCTTGTAATTTAACTACATTAAAACTCATAAATGAAACGTAGCATAACTGCCATAATGATGTAATGCTGCATATCAAATGAGTTTTGCTCTTTATGTTTTCAGATCAAGAGTTGCAGAGGCTAAAAACTGGAATGGAGACGCTCATCGCTGCCAATAATGAGAAGGTTAGTCCGCATCTGTGCATTTGCATTTGTTAACCGGTCCAAAGTTTGCAGGAATCAACAGGTGTCGTAACATGTATTATATGTAGTTTGCTGTGGAATATTTTGTTTCTGTAGGATCGCCATATTGAGGAACTCAATGTTCTGCTGGGCCAGTACAGAAAACTGAAGGACGGTTTGGCTCTTTCTCAAGGTACAGCTTGTGATTTATTTGTTTTTTTTATCTTGGGTCACCTGGTAATAAGATGCATTTTCTTTATTCATACAGTAAGTGGATGAAAATAAATTGTTTGCTTGCTTTCCCACTTTCTCATAAGCTGTGTAACATAGTGCAACTGAATGAACAAACCTAAGTACTCCTATGAAAGTGTAGATCTTGTAGAAATAAAAGGACCTTGTAGAAAATCTGGCCCCCAAGCGGTCATATGTGATGCATTTTAATGCATGTTAAAGGGTTAGTTCAACCAAAAAAATTTAATTAGCCTTAGTCATCTTTGCTAGATGTAGTCATCTTTGCAAAAAAAAAAAGTAGTAGTTGAAGATGATTCTGTTTATCCTTCTCTTTTCAGTGAACAATGATTCATTGCTGTGTGGCAGCAGTGAAGAGGATCTTAGTGGCAATCGAAAAATAAGAGCCCTGACCCATAAAGCATACTCAGACATCATCAGATCAGAGCTACAGGTACCAGTCAAAATTTAAACCGGTTAAATCATAAAAAAGCATGTCCTTGCGCTTTTTTTTATTTTTATTTAATTGTATTTTTTTTTAGTACATTTTATTTTTGTTTTTTATTTGTGTTTTTTTAAAAGGTTTGGTCAGAGACAACAATCTAAATCAATCTCCATGTTTTCTGCACGCCAAGCCAGTACACAGTGACTTTGTAAAGAAACACTGTGTGCATACAGTCATGTAGTCCACCATTGTTATTTTGATTTTCAAGTACTTAACTATAGACTTAATGTCATGTTAGTGTGTATTAAGTTTTTAACATACAAAATGGTAACTGTATCGGTTTAAAAAATTTGCTCTTTGGAACCTTTTTAGCATGTTTAAAAGTTGGTGTTATTAGACCCAAAAACATCATTGTTGTGTGAAAAAAGGATTTAAATGCACCCTGAAATTCCCTTCCCTGTACATCCAGACTAGTAGGAATCATAACAATGCCACATTTTATTTCTTTACTATAATTATCAAATGACATAAGATCCTGTATTATAGTATTAATATAACATTTATTATAGGAATAACTTTCCTTCGGCTTAATCCATTCCCTATCAGGGGTCTCCACAGTGACATGAACCGCCAATAACTGAAACAAAGCAAAAATTAAATTGAAAAAATAAACTTTGTTAAAATAAAAGACAAAAAATATTTAAAAATGATTGAAAAAAATATATATTAATAAAATCAAATTCAAAGTATTACCAAAACTACAACATCCCTACAGTGTCTATTGTTGATCCTTTTTTTTAATGAAAAATGTTTTTTCAATTTAAAATAACCACTTTCTATTTTTTGTATAATTTATTTTAATATAATTAAATAATAAATATAATGTATTCCAATAAAAAAAATAAATAAATCTTTCGTGTCAGGCTTGGGTCGATAGACGATGCCATCGCCGATGGCCATTAGACATCACAATGCTGAGCCGGCGTCGCAATCCTCCGCCCCTTTGGTCGACATCGCCCAACCCTATTTCGTATACATTTTCAGCATAATCAGTGTTTTCAAATCAGATCAGATTATTCTATGGTTGTTCTAATTCGCTCAGTTGAATATGGAAATGATCTATCACAATGTTTATAGTGCAGGAAACCTTGACTATCATAATACATAGACAAATACAAAATAATAATAGTAATAATAATACAAATAAAAACTGCTAATGCACAAGGCCATACGCTAAACATGAAAAAAGAAACTCAAAGTTTTATTTCCTTTTTACATTTTTTTTTTTTTTTTGCGAAACTAAAATATTTCTAATTTTATATCTATATTGTTAGCAATTTGTAATGTGATTTATATAACAGCAAAGTGTACATTTAAACATACAAAAATTTTATTAAAATAGGATTTAAGTTATTGTTTGTGTGTGTGCATTAATTTATGTCCTTTTAGACATAATTTATTAGAAATGTATTTATTATTATAATTGAATATTTCATACAAAATTACAAAACACACAAGCATTCATTATATTCAATCTGGCTCCATATTTCCACTCAACTTCAATACTGTCTGCATGTAACACAATATCCCCAAAGCCACATTTCCACATCCTCTCCTGTTCACAGATGTCATCCAGAGGTCCATCTCCACTCCTGGTGTCTCCTCCATGTCTACAGAGAGATCTGGACTCCAGGTGAGCCATAGCTCCACTAACATACACTCACAACAGAAGAGTCTCAATGGCATCAGAGGATGATAGTTTTGCATCAAACTAGCTGTCATGTGGGCTCTTTCTCTTTTCCTTACACTGCATTGGTTGTATCTTCAGCATTCGCAGTGTTCAGCCCTGCGTGAAGACCTCGCTGGTGTCCATTGGCCATTTGGGCTTTTACAGCAGACCATGGCAAGTGGACTCTGTGTGTGTGTTTGTGCTTGTTTAAAGGGATAGTTTACCCAAAAATGAACATTTTAATGAGTGTATAAAAGTGCTGTATATTTTCGACACCTTTTAAACTATCAAAATACCATAATATGTTTGCAATTTTTTAAGAAACATGCTAACTGAGATCTTGTTTATCTAAAAAAAAACATGCTAAAGTCAGTTATTCTATAAAAAAGCGCTTTCCTTGTATTTATTTTCAGTCTTGAAGGCTGCTCAATAAACAGTATGTATGCTCAGACAAAAATGTGATCTCCGGAGGACTGTAGGTCTCCAAAATAAGACGTGGATTCATGTTTTTAATTCACAAATGATACAAATATTACAAACGTAAATATTAGCTGGTCAGCTTAATTGTTGGTCATGCACATTCCTGCTGGTGTCATCAATCTGGCAACCTGCGTATGTATCAAATCTGAGGAGGAGTGGCTGGGTGAGTGGCAGATGAGTCTTGCATGCATCTGTGTTTGGTCCATCTTGACTGACGTTCAGTCTGACATTATAGCAATCGAGATCTTACATTGTGGCATGTGGATCATGATCATAATGTCAGACAAACTACAATTGTAAAGAATAATTGAATCATAAAGAAGAATTGTAAAATATAAAGTTAGTTCTACAATACAAAAATAGTATGTTAGTTAATCCTTAATTGGTGTCGTAAAATCACAAGTCTGAGTCTGAAGCTACTGGTTATGGGAAATAAAAATCACAAACCTGATCGGTATTTCATCTTTGATGTTCAACTGAAAAAAAAAGACTCTTAAGGTTTGGAAGCAGGTGAGTAAGTAAATGGATAGTAAATGTATAATTTTTGGGGTGAACTGTCCCTTCAAGAGGATTTCTGTTGTTGCTGTGGGCTTGTTGTTGTGCTGTTCATCATTGATCTGAGGATGTTGTGTGATATTAATGCTGCATAATGAATGATGTGTTGCGCAACTGAGAGGATCGTTTTCATGTATGAAGAAATTAGTCAGTAATCAGTTTTATTTAGAAGTTTAAGCTGCAGTTATTTAACAAAACTGACTTATGAATCAAATGAAGTAACCCAAAATGTCTTTCTGGTCTTTATTTGTCTTAATTGTGTTTACTATAAATTATCATTATTATTTTATTATTACAGTAAGTGAAGATAATATAGCAACCATTTTGTAATTCATAAAATACAATACATTTTATTAAATAATTAATTAATTTATTTTCTACTTACTGACTGATATAATTAACTGCTTTTGGTGCTTTTCTGACCATCTGTTTGACTGGCATTTAGTTTTGTTTGTTTGTTTGTTTACTAAGTACTAGGCCTGTACGACATTGGAAAAATCTAACATTGCAATATTTTTTTTTATTTTGCAATATACAGTTGAAGTCAGAATTATTATCCCCCTGTTTATTTTTTCCCCCTAATTTCTGTTTAACAGAGAGATTTTTTTCAACATATTTCTAAACATAATAGTTTTAATAACTCATCTCTTATAAATTATTTTATCTTTTCCATGTTGACAGTAAATAATATTTTACTAGATATTTTTCAAGACCCTTCTATACAGCTTAAAGACATTAATAATTTTGACTTCTACTGTATATTGCAATATGAATACAATTTCACCAGATGAGGTAATATCTCTGTTTGGAAAGAATTTAAAATGTTTGATCGATTGGGATGATTCTTCAGTGGGAGTGCATCTTCATAAAATCTAATCTTTAAACTTTTTGGGGTCCCCTGGCACGTTTTTGTTGTTGTCTGTGCTAAGTGCAGTGTATTTCTGTATTTGCATAGATACTGTACATAGTTAGATACTTAGATACTCTGGGCATTTGTAATGAGAGTCTATGGGGCATTTGCTAGGGTGCAGTATCTGGTTGTTAGCGTGTGGCTAGAATGTTTAAATGACATCAGTGATTGGCTGCTGGCTAGACTGAGTTAAATGAGGCCAGACTCTAGTCTGTAGGACAGTCTGATGCAGAGTTATGGGCTCACAAAGTTTTGTCCAATGTTAAGTCAATGACAGTCTTTTGCAATGGAAGTCTATGGAACAGTTTCTAGTGTCTGAAAGTGGTTGCTAGGGTGTAGCTAGACAGTTCAAAGGTCATCAGTTATTGTCAGTTTGGTACTCTGAGTCAAATGAGCCCAGTTATAAGTGTGTGGGGCAGTCTGATGCAGAGTTATGAGGTCACAAAGTTTGGTCCAATGTTAAGTCATATGGGATTTTTCCAACAGTCCCGGGATAGTTTTTGGAAAACCGAAAGTCTGAACAGTCGGAAAAGATATAGCAACCTAGGTCAGACTAGACGATAGGTCTGACCCAAGTTTGGTGGTTATAGCTTTAAAGCCCAAGGAGGAGATCGTGTTGACAGATTTTTGATCAGTAAAAGAAGAATATTAAGTTTCAATGGGATTTCAATAGTCTGGCTTTCACATGCCAGCCTATTAAAGCATTTAACAGTGTTCAAGTACAGTAACTGAATAATAAATATAAAAGTAATTCAATAAAATTAATCGTAGTTAAGGTAAAAGTTTACAATTTCTTATATTTGAATGCTTTAAAAATCATTATATGATCACAGGCATCAAAAACACATGCAAATAATAGTTACAATACAAACTCAACATTGCATATATTCTGCGATTGTTATTATTGCGAATGATCACATTGCGATATGGATGCGGAAAGGATATATTGTGCAGCCCTATCTTGAACCTCCTCAATTTACAATATCTTGAGCATAGCTTGATGAATATATTTCTTGCTGTTGTTATTTGTCAGGTCACTGCAACGGATGCTGTCCAGCAGTTTGGAGGAGCTCCAGAGCGGCAGCTTGCAGATGGTATTGAAATCTCAGGCATTTTGTGACTCTTCTGCTTTTTGCGGCCAACTAATTCATCTCATTAACTAAACGCTTTGTCTAAAACTGCTTCAATGTCTTTAGTGCTTTGGTTTTGTATGTGACTCCACTAACCCACTGTGTGTTTGTGGTGTTGGTTTTTCTAAGCATGTAGTGGAACGTCCAGTAGAAGCTGCTTTAGAGGTACAACCAGCTAACAATTTATGTTTAATTTTAGTAATTTTTTTTTTAATTAAGTAAACTTACCCTTAGAGTGTAGCAAATTTCTACAATTCGTTTATTTGCATTTATTTATTTGTTTCAAATTTATTTCATACATTTTTGTGTACGTGTTTGTTTACATTTTAGTTATTCATTTTTTCTTCTTTTTTTTTTTTGTATAACATGTCTTAATTACGTTTTTTCAAGGTTTTGCAATAAATCAAACCCCAATACCCAAAACTTACCCCTAGAAAAAAAATGAAAATAAAAATAAATAGGAAATCTAATAAAACACCAATTCACATTTCACAACTCCAGACTTCCAAAGCTTCTTTTAATATCTCCATTTTTCACAATGTTCAAAAGCACCTCCCAGATATCACAAAATTCAGAGGATTTTTTCCTTATTACATATGTTAGATTTTCAAGAGCCAAACATGTTAAAAGGTTTCTTAACCAAAGTCCAATGGAGGGACGATTTAACATTTTTCCAACATTCTTTTTATTTTTATAATTTATATTTATTCACTAATATCATTTCATTTTTTTTTTCATTTTTATTTATACATTTAATACATACATTTTTTTCACTTGCTTGTTTAATTTATTTATTTTCATTCATTCATTCATTTTAATTCATTAATTGGTAAAAATAATTTAATTCATTTTATTTTTACAATGATTCACTCATTTTCATTTTTCATATCTGTTAGTTAACTAAATAGATTATTCATTTATTCACTCAACTTTAAATTGTTTAGTTTATTTGTTTTAATTATTATTTTTATTTATATTTTTTAATTCATTTATTTTTTCATGCAGTTGTTTAATTTATTCCTTCTTATGATTAATTTTATTTATTAAATTATTTATTTATGGATTCATTTATTTTTTTTCAGTCATTCATTCATTGATTTTCATTCACTTGTTTATTTATTAATTTTATTTCTAAACTTTTCTAAAAATAAAACAAACGTTTTTATTTATTTATTCATTTATTCATTTTATTTGTTTATCCATATATTTAATTTATTTTTTCATTTAATAATTTATTTTTACATTTTTCAATCATTTTTATTTATTTATATATTTATTTTATTTTATTTTTTATGTGCGTTCATTATTACATTTTAACCGTTAAAATGCTCATCAAAACAACATTAAAAAAATCTCCAAATAAACATATAATTGCTAAGATACATTATTTTCTTCCACAGAACCGCTATAATCCAGAAAACAACAAATACCAGACTCTGCCAGGCAAATTGAATCGTCCAGATCAGAATGGCTTGAGGCTTCAGTGTTCACCGCTGCTGATCTCTCCTGATGACAGTGAAGACAGTCAGTTCAACCTCAGTAAGCACACAAATACAACATTTAGAACATATACGATTTTATCTGTTTTTTTTGTTTGTTTTTTTAATATATAGTGAGCATATCAGAATCCTTTCTAAACGATCATGTGACTAAATAAAAGCTGGAGTAATGATGCTTAAAATTCAGCCTTTAGTTAAATGAAGCAGTTACTTTTTAGCATATATTGAAAATAGAAAATGCTATGGCCATTATGTATGCTTATATATATATATATATATATATATATATATATATATATATATATATATATATATATATATATATATATATATATATATATATATATATATATATATATATATATTAATAATAATAATATAAAATTCTTTATTTTTTTGTTTATTGCATGACAGGATTGTTATTTTTTTACACTTTATTGTTAGATATATATTTTATTATATAATTAAAATGTTAGTTAAAATATTAATAATAATGATGATTATTATTATATTTTTATATTATTATTATTAAATCAATTTTGATGAATTTATTTACATTTTAATACAATTTGTTTACCATTTAATAAAATCAAGTTTCTTACATTTTTATTGAATTGGCCAATTATCACTACATTTTTATTCATTTAACTTATTTAATCATTTCATTTATATATCAAATACAAAATGTACATATCTATTTAGATTTTTGTTCTTTTTGTGGATTAGTTTTATTATTTATTAATAATGTATAAATTGTATTTTAAAATTCCACCATTTTTATTTTTAAATCTGTTTTTAATCCAATTAATTTACTATTCATTTAATTTATTTGTTTAATTACTGTGGGTTCCTTTAATTTCTGAAATAATTAATGATTTATTTATTCATTTTACCTCCTTAAAGGTTTTTGAGACTCTCCGTGTTTGATTTTCTTTTTTCATATACACTATTATGCTGTCGAACTTATAAACGCAATATCAAGTGCAATGTGGCTGTATATCGTCACTGGTGGGAGACTAGGGGCCTCAAAACTCTTTTGTAAGAGGAACTTCCGCCATTCATTCACATCTGCAGCTGACGTCAGAACAGAAGAAGCCGTTACTAATTCACCAACGTCGCTTTAGAGCTTGTATTTAAATGATTCTCTAGCGTAATGTCTGAAGTGATGACAAAAAAATGTAATTTTGCTCACATTTCAAGATTATAAGGCTGAACTGCATGAAATGCCATCAGTGTACCGAAATATCTCTCAGTATTTCCCTGTTGCAATCGGGAGATCACAATATTACTATGATATAAATACAGCACTACAACATACAAAAGAGAGAGATCGACATAGAATGTCATATACCTGTTTAATAATGATTTGATCAGCTGCAGTTTGAAATTACGCTGGTTTGTCTCTTAGGGCTTATTATGTGGTCTCTGTCGCCATCTTGTGCATGAACATCGTCAACCGTCTTTGCTCAGATTTATTTTACCATTCATTCGAATACAAATTTAAAAAATAAGAAATCTAGAAGTTGGTTTCTAACTGTATTTTTAGTCATCTTAATGGCTAATCCAGCTAGTGTTTTCTCTGCATTTGATTTTTTTTTTTAATCTTCTGACTTTTTTAACCTTTAACCGCATCCACTGTACTTGTTTGCGTGTTTATTTTCTGATCTCCACAAAACCGTTTTCTCTGTCCTGCAATCTTTCAGCTTGATTCAGCCTGTTTAACCTCTTTAACGTGTGTTTGCATGGCTGTGTTTTTCTGCTCTTTTCTCTTTCTTTCTGACTGTGTGGCTGGAGTGAAGATCGTCTCAGAAGTGCCAGCGCTCCAGTTTTAGGTATTTTGTGTTGGGTTTAAGCTAAGCTCTCCTAGCCGGAGTCTTTAAAGCTGAAAAGGGAGGATTGGATTTCTCTCTTTCCTCTCAGAGATTACACTTTGCTGCTTCGCTTTTTTGAGTTTAAATGCGAGCTATGTGATGCAAGCATAATGTACTGTATGTGGGGGAAAAGGAAATGAAGCCATTTGGGTTTTATATATATATATATATATATATATATATATATATATATATATATATATATATATATATATATATATATATATATATATATATATATATATATATATAGTGTCGTGCTAAAAAGCATACATTTTATAAAATATTATATTAGTATATAAAAATATCTAAATAATTTATATATACTTTATATAAAATAAATTGTAAAAAAAATCATAAGCGTTTAAAAAAAGTATTTATTAATAAAGTGAATGTAATTTTATTTAATTGAATATTAAATATCTAAATGATTATAAATACTGTATATAAAATAAATAAAATTGTATATATAAAGTAAAATGTATAAAAGCATAAGCATTTAAAAACATATTTAATAATAAATGAAATGTTTTTTTATTTAAATTAATATAAATTAAATGTTTTATAAATACTGTATGTAAAATAAATAAGATTGTGTGTGTATATATATATATATATATATATATATATATATATATATATATATATATATATATATATATATACAATAAAATGTATAAAAACATAAGCATTTAAAATCATATTTAATAATAAATTAAATGTATTTTTATTTAAATTAATATAAATTAAATGTTTTATAAATACTGTATGTAAAATAAATAAGATTGTGTGTATATATACAATAAAATGTATAAAAACATAAGCATTTAAAATCATATTTAATAATAAATTAAATGTGATATTTTAAATTAATAAAAATATAAATGTTTTGTTTTAATAATAATGAAATGTAATATTTTTATTTAAATTACTACTAAATTATTTAAATGTCTTATAAATACTGTATTTAAAATAAATAAAATTGTGTATATATATATATATATATATATATATATATATATATATATATATATATATATATATATTATAAAATTTTTAAAATATGCATTTAAACTTATTTAATAATAGATTATTTTTTTTTATTAATTTCAAATAATACATTTAATGTTTTATATGTATTTAATAATTGATTAAATGTAATATTTTTATTTAAATTAATATAAATGCTATAAATATTTTATAAATATTGTAAATAAAATGAACAAAATTGTGTATATATAATTAAATGTATAAAAGCATTAGCATTTAAAAACGTATTTATTAATAAATTAAATGTAATATTTTTATTTAAGTGCATATAAAAAATATAAATGTTTTATAAATACTGTATATAAAATAAATAAAATGTATAAACACTAATATTTAAAAATTTATTTAATTATAAATTATGGTAATCATTTTTATTTAAATGAATACTATGACTATAAATTATTATTATTATTATTATTATTATTACTATTATTATTATTGTTATTATACTTTAATAGTGTGTGTATATATATATATATATATATATATATATATATATATATATATATATATATATATATATATATATATATATATATATAGATATATAGATATATATATATATAGATATATATATATATATATCTATATATATATATATATATATATATATATATATATATATATATATATATATAGATATATAGATATATATAAAGATATATAGATATATATAAAGATATATATATATATATATATATATATATATATATATATATATAGATGTAAATAAATTAAATTATGTTTCATATGTGGTGTCAAAGTATCAAAAATCTTTTTATTAAATTAAGTATATAAACCTTAAAACATGTTTTATACATGCAGTATAGTACATATATAGCTTACAATTATATACATGAAAGCATCAGGATTCAAAAAATTACTAACAAAACTTATTAACAAAAAAAACATTTAAAATGTAATGCTTTCAATTTGAATTAATAAAATGTTTAATAAATTTTTTATTTAATTTTTTAAAGTGAAATATTTTCACTTATTGATGTTTTTGTTTTGTTAAGCCATTTTGTATATTATATTATATTATATTATAAATTAGATGACATTATCATAATAATATCATAAATAAATTGGGTTTATGCATAAATTGTGTATATATGGATTTAACCTAAGCTCTCCTTTCCTGATTCTTAAAAGCTGAAAGCAGAGGATTTTATTTCTCTCGTTCCTCTCAGAGATTAGACTTAAGTTTATGTGAGCCTTTCCTGCTTTGCTTTGAGTTAAAATGTGACGCAAATATAATGTACTATATTGCAAAGAAGAAAAAGGCCATTTGGGTTTCATATATGCCCATATACTCAGTACACATCAAATATAAATATGCAAATAGCTGATTTTATTTACATATTGTATATTTTTAGCTTAATTTAATATTTTTATTATTAATATTATTATTAATATTATTAATATTTATTTTATATTTTTAATATTTTGCAATATCCATTCTGATATGATGTTTTATTGCGTTTTATTATATAACTGAAATAGAAAATTGTGAATATACTTCATTTTTTTAATAATATAAAAGTGGGTGTGTTTACATTAATGTAAAAAAAAAAATATATATATATATATATATATATATATATATATATATATATATATATATATATATATATATATATATATATATATATATATATATATATATATATATATATATATAAGCTTTTATGCGTAAAAACATTTTTGCTACTTATATTTTTACTTTTTAAGTTTTCAAGAATGCCTTAATTTTCTGCTCTCTTATTAGAAATATTATAATAGTGTAGTATAAATATAAAACAGTTTATAAATACTGTATATAAAATAAATGGGCTCTATGTACATAGTGTTTTATAGCCAATGATAAACTTCCAGTGAAAGCTTAATGTTACTATTTTCAATTTCATAATGTTCCTTTTACAGCATCGATGTTGTAATATAATTACAATACATGCAGTTAAATAGACTTGACTATTCATTTAGTTGTTCAAGCGTAAAATGAGATCAAAGACATCAGGATCAGCAGTTGAGCACAGAAACTCTATTGAAAATACAGAGGTAAAATAAACTTATTTTAAAGTCCTATTTTAGAGACATGGTGGGGGAAATGGAATTTAATGCAGTGCTTCTTGTCTGACCTGAGATCCACTTTATATTGTATATCAGGCAGTGAAGTTCACAGATTTTTAAAGAAATCAGACCTTAAACGTGGCAATTTTATAATGGAAAGACTGTTTACCAGAAGCGCTGAGGCTAACTGGCTGAAATTAAAAGTCCGTGTGCATATAGCCCATTGTGTGAATGTGTATATACAGTTGAAGTCAGAATTATTAGCCCCTCTGTTTATTTTTTTCTAAACATAACATTTCTAAACATAATAGTTTTAATAACTCATTTCTAATAACTGATTTATTTTATCTTTGCCATGATGACAGTAAATATTATTTTACTAGATATTTTTCAAGACACTTCTATACAGCGTAAAGTGAAATTTAAAGGCTTAATTGGGTTAATTAGGTTAACTAGGCAGGTTAGGGTATTTAGGCAAGTTATTGTAAAAGCATGGTTTGTTCTGTAGACTATCGGGGGAAAAAATTTGCTTAAATTGGCTAATAATATAGACCTTAAGATGGATTTTAAAAAGTTAAAACCTGCTTTTATTCTAGCCGAAACAAAACAAGTCTTTCTCTAAAAGAAAAAATATTATCAGACATACTGTGAAAATTGTATATACATATGTATGTATGTATGTATGTATGTATGTATGTATGTATGTATGTATATATATCCATCCACATAGATATAGATACATACATGCATCCATCCATCCACATAGATATAGATACATACATGCATCTATACGTACATACATATAATTTTTTTAATAATTAAAAAATAATTATAACTATAATTATAACTATCTGAAATGTAAAAAATATATTTTGTATTGAATTTTTAAATGTTATAGTGGTTATATTTTTCATATATGTACAATTTTACAAACTTTTATGCATAAAAACCTTTTTGCTACTTTCATTACTTCTTTTAAGTCCAAGATTTTCACAAAAATATGGCAGCCACAGAAGTTAAACTGTAAAAATGCTTTCTTCTTTTTTTTTCTGCTCTCTTGCATGGCTAACGCTTGGCTCAGGGCCACGGGGCAAGCATGATCAGTTTGCTCTTGGTGGGTACAGAGAGAATCACATGTACTCAGTCCAACAGTAAAGCTGTGAAAGCACAGAAACACTCAATCAAAGTCTGATTTTCAGGAAAGACAGAGAAGACGGACGACTCGACCCTGTCTGACCTGTCGCCACTCTCATCTGGAGTGGAGTCGGGACAGCAGTCGCCCATCTCTCCAGAACATAAGAAGAACCAGAAGGGCATCCGAAAACTCTGGGGAAAGTGAGTCTTTGACTGAAGGGATTAAAACAGGGAAAAAGAAATCAACGCGGAGATGTTGTATTGGTGCACTTTTTTACAACTTCTATGTAAAATAATCCACAATTACTTGTTTATTAAACAAAAAATACATTTGCAAACATGTTAAACATGTATTTTAGTTCTCCTCTTTACACATCTGTTTTTTGTATGATAAGCAATTGTTGGAACGTATATGTTCAATAATATGATTTATGATACACTAGCAACACCCTAACAACTATCTATTATACACTTTGAACCACAAAGCAATCAACTTATTCCTCTTAGAGACTGTACGGCCATCATACGAAAGTAGTCTCCATAATATGATTCTTTTTTTAATGGGAAACAAAATAAAAAAATTTAATTGTAGTGTAGTCTAGCAACCTCTTGGAATACCCTAGGATTGCCTAGCAACTTCCTTGTAACCACCCACAACACCCTGATGCTGGGTTCACACCAATTGTGGAGTTAAGTGTTTGCATGAGTAAATTAAATACAAAGTCAATGCAGACATGCAAATAGAGGCCGAATGATCATCCAACTCCAACCTCCTAGTGGCCATAAAAGAATACACTAAGAACCATAACAGAGAACTTTTTGCCTTCCAAATGGTCTCATTTTGTTTTGTTCTGTTTTCCAGGATCAGGAGAACGCAGTCAGGCAGTCTACCAGCAGACTCTGATTCAGACTTCAAGAGAGGAGGTTTCAGGGCCACAGCAGGACCAAGACTCACCTGTCTGGGCATCAGCACTTCATCACGGTATCTCAGCACCTACAATGAGTAAATACACATACAGTTGAAGTCAGAATTATTAGCCCTTTTGAATTATTACCCCCCATGTTTATTTTTTTCCCAATTTCTGTTTAACAGAGAGAAGATTTTTTTCAGCACATTTCTCAACATAATAGTTTTAATAACTCATTTCTAATAACTTTATTTTATCTTTGCCATGATGACAGTATATAATATTTGACTAGATATTTTTCCAGACACTTCTATACAGCTTAAAGTGATATATCAAAGCTTAATTAGGTTAACTAGACAAGACAGGGTAATTAGGCAAGTTATTGTATAATGATG